>NC_083766.1:7698685-7803685 GCF_963514075.1 Conger conger | reverse complement strand
CTGCGAGCTGTCCGCAGACCCTGAACACCTCCGCACCCCTTAACGCGGCGAGCTAACAGCTGCTGAAGAAGACAACGGCGCTGGTGCAACAGAGGACTGAGGGGCAGGGCTCGCCTCTTCTGCCCCTCAACCCCAACCCGGTGTACGGCAGTGTGTAGCGTCGTGGTACATGACTGGGACACACAAGGTCGCTGGTTCCATCCCCGGTGTACAAATAAAGCTATTAAACTAAAATCCCAATGGAAAAGTATTGGGAAATACTAGGTGTGGGGTTTTCATTTGGAATCTGTTGCTGTTTCTCAACAGGGGGACCAAATAAGCATGAATGCCGGTAAAACACAAGTCCATCACAAGGCTGACGAATCAGAATACCACAGAGCCGTAGGAAAAAAATAATTCCTGGGTGTGTCAAAAATCAACTGTTTGCTTCCACACTGCAAGACAATCACCCAACTGTTAAAGTAACCAGAGAATTTCAGGGCCAACAGGTTAATATTCTTGACCTGGCCCAGGTCAGTCACCTGCCCTGAATCCAACTGAACATGCATTTCACCCGGGGGAGAGAAAAGTAAAGACAAAATGTTCTAGAAACAAACAGTAACTGTTTGGCTGCAGTAGAGGCCTGGCAGAATCACCAGGGAAGATACCCAGCGTCTGGTGGATGTAAATACCCAATTAAAACAGTCTTAACAGAAAGTGAGTACTTTCATCTCATATTCACAATTTCATTTCAAATCCAATGTGTTATGCTGAGCCAAAACAACACAAATTGTGACACTGACCCACTATTTTTGCAATTCACTGCATGTCAAAAAGAATAAATAAATACGTAGCTAAATCTTCACTATTTCAGCTTCATCAATGCATAGCAGAATACATGTCCTTACAGTATATTCACTTTTTGCACACTTTATTGTGTGGTAGATTTAATTTTACATGGATAAAATTTAAAAAATTTTGCCAATCTACATTCAATAACCCGTAATGACAGAGTAAAAACATGTTTTCAGACTTTTTTGTAAAATTATTAAAAATCAAAAACTGAAATCTCTCATTTACAGAAGTATTCAAACCCTTAACTCAGTACTTTGTAGAAGCCTTGAATAGCTTGAATACTTTCTGAAGCCACTGTATATTCTCTAACACGTGCAGGACGTATATCGACATATAAATATGGACTATGCAACTCCAGGTGTCTCCCATTCTCCTCAATTTTACACGCGTAAATGTGTCTTCTTTGTGACTATCCACCTCTGGGCCTCACCGAAGGGCTGGTGGCTTGAACAAGGCCTCTGTAACCCATTCCCCTCTGATGCCAACAGGCCACCGGAGGTGTAAAAATCCCCTCATTCAGCCCTGCCCACGGCCATGACGGCCCTCTGACTGCACCGTCCTTCCTTTTGATTGGCTGCCAGGCCTCCTCTTTGTGCTCCAGGGCTGGGGATGTTCCCCTGGTTCTGGAGCTGAAAGCTAAAGACGCTGGCAGTGGTTTCTTTTTGGGGTTTTTTTTCGGTTTGATGAAAGGCTAGGCTGATCCGCGGCGCTTTCTCGAGGAGACAGAGGAGCCCCTGAAGGGTGTAAGCACCCCTGACACGGATGCGAATGCCTGGTCACACCTCATGAACACACCCCTGATCCCTGGGAACACCTTGTGCACTGTGCCCTTCACACACACCTGTGATCAAAGGGCGACAGCTCCCGAACACGCATACATGCACATGGGAAATCACACACACACACACACACACATCAAACTGACTTCACCTCTGCATGTCTCAGTGATACAGGCTTTGACCTGCTTTGGGCTGTGAACTGGCACAAATCCCTGTGAGGGGGACTGTCAGATCAACACTAGATCTAACTGAGCACTGTGAACAAACAATGATAAAAAAACACAATAGCAGACAACACACACACATGCACACACACACACACACGCACACACACACACGCACACACACACGCACACGTACACGCACACACACGCACACACACGCACACGCACAAGCACAAACACACGCACACACACACACGCACACACACGCACACGCACACACATCCACATGCACACGCACACGCACACGCACAAGCACACGCACACGCACACACACACACGCACACACACACACATCCACATGCACACGCACACGCGCACACACACACGCACACACACACACGCACACACACGCACACACACGCACACGCACACACATCCACATGCACACGCACACACACACACGCACACACACGCACACACACGCACACGCACACACATCCACATGCACACGCACACGCACACGCACAAGCACACGCACACGCACACACACACACGCACACACACACACACGCACACACACGCGCACACACACACGCACACACATGCACACACATGCACACGCACACACACACACACACACGCACACACACGCACACACACGCACACGTACACGCACACACGTACGCACACACACATGCACACACACGTACACGCACACACGTACGCACACGCACACGCACACACACGCGCGCACACACACACGCACACACACACACACACACACACAGATTTACAGTTAGCTTCTGCAGTCATCGAGCCTGTATGACCTCAGCAGTACATATGCACACACAAATCTGAGCCAGGACAGAGAACAAAGGGCTCCAAGCCATGCAGAAGTAGCATACATTTTATATGCGCCTGCATGTTTATATGTAGCCATATTTTATACATACTTTCACGTTTAAATTTATTTTAAATATGGGAACGTTTATTCCTTTGACTCAATGTTTTCTTTGAAACCAATTACTGTGTAATTTTTTCAAAAGACCACACGAACAGGCAGTCACGCCCATTTCCCACCCGTTCCTCTGGAAAGAGGCCTATGTCTGGCACAAGAACTGCAGCGTTTGCAATATTTAAAAAAGAAATTTCAAAAAAAGGAATCCCTGTCCCCAGCGCGTCTGAGTAAACACGAGCTTCTGCGTTAATTTTAAAACACGCTAATTCAAAGGTTCCCCCCAAAGAGAAGACATGAACGTTTCATTTTAATAACAGGCTACCGTCTGGCGCATTTTTCGGTAAACTGTTTTTCAGCGCAGAGGGCTGAGCAGATAAGACCCAGGAACTTCTTTGATGTGTCTGACAAAGAGCACCGTGGCGCACAGCGATTGGACAGGAAATTGATCGAAAGGGACGGGCTCACAGCATCCGTTTTCTTCTCGTTACACAGGCAGCGGGCACCGCCTCATATCTGCCAACGCGTCGCAGGAGACCGGCGGCCGATAGTTCTGTCCAGAGCTCTGCATCTACCAGAGACAAGGCCCTGGCACTTTGGCACACCAGCCTGGTGCAGAGCGGCTCAGGGCTTTAGAGAGCCAGACTGACGAACAGAGAGACCGGGACGTTAGCATGAGTCACCTCCTCCGCCAGCGAGTCGATTCAGCCGGCATTCGCCTCCGGCCCAAAGCACCCCGGCCCAAAATTACGATCGATCGATGCTGAGCCTCCGGACAGAGCAGATAATTCGATAGAAGGTAAGCATTGCCCCCCCCCCCCCCCCCCCCCCCCAAACCAACGCAAAAAGGTTTTTTTTGGTGACGCACGGTTCGTGGTCAGCTACAGCGGGGAATTAGGAGAGATTGAATCAAAAACACGCAGGTCTGACATTCTGATGAGAAGGTCGCGGTCCGAGGCCCAGGACCACGCCCATCAGACCTTTGGCTTTCTTTTTCTCCCTCCCCGCCGCTATAAATAGCGCGCGCTGCTTCACGTCAGCCCGTGTGACAGGGCCGCCCCGGAGGAACAAAGCGCGGCCTTGTTTGAAGCTCCGCCGTCCCCGTGGCCTTTTCAGGGGGAGGGGCTCCAGGTGGGCCAGTGTGTATAGATCTTTCTCTCAAGGGTCAAATCCCAGTCAGGAATCCTCGCTCAGGGCCTTATCTGATACGCAAAAAAAAAACAAAAAAAAAAAACGCACCTCGGTTGCCGTGGTTACCCCTGCCACAACCCCAAACCATCACCCACGCACCCCCCCCGCCCCCCCTTTCCCCACTCTTCCCCCCACACTGCGGTTATTAGCCTCCAGAATCCATCGGGTTGGCACGCGTCCAACGGTTAGGACTGTGAGTCGTGTTGTGCGCCGCTGCTAAATCAACTCTCCTCTCTCCCTACCCTGGGGCAGTTTTTTAATTACAAATTTTTTTTTTCTTCTCCAAAGCAAAAAAATATTTACATAAAACCGCCCTTTCATCGCGTTCGTCAGAAGTCAAAACGGTCGCCTTGAACGGTCGATGTGTAGGTGCCGTGGCCAAATGCGTTGGCACAACCACAAGCCCAAACAACAGCACCCCCTGCTCCTTACGTCCTCAAAGAGAATACGCCAGTGAGCCCAGGTGTGATTTCCAGCTAATGAGTCGGGAGGAACATCAACCCCCCCAGTCCCCCACCCGCCCCGCTCCTCGCCCTGCTCCTCGCCCTCCCTCTCCCCCCTGGGTCCCGAGTGCAACTTCAGCCGTCTGCTAACGAAGACCAAAGCTTCTGTGAATTTTTAATGTTTCTTTTTGAAATTTGGAGAAATTCCCTTATCTCCTGGAAGAGCGGAGCCCTCGCCTGGTTTTGTGGTAAAATGTGGAAGTCAGCGCGAGGACAGGGCAGAGGGGGGGAGGGGTGCCGGGGAGGGGCGCCAGGGCTGATAATTGCCTCGGTGATGGAGCGGAGAGGTGGTCTCAGCGCTGCGTCTCCGTGCGGTCGCCAGCGCAGTAACTCATCTCCTGTTTGTGGAGCTGCAGCTTTGGGCCCTGGGCCTGTGTTTTGTCTGCAAACAGATACAAACGTTGCGCTTATCCTTTTCGGCTGCAAGCTCGACCCCGCCGCGGCCTGGTGGCTGAGCCGTGGGTGGAAAGGGACTGAAGGTACAAAGCCAGCGTCGGTGCGCGTTCAGAGAGTAGCACACAGAGGCGACTTTTCAGACCGTACGTGCTGTACTCCCCTGCTCCCCGTAGACACCCCCCCTCAGGTGATGTTTACACGGTCTTGGGCAGCACCGCTTGGCCCCGGTCACCCAAAAACAGGCACGCATACACTCTCTCACACAAGCGCACACAGACGTTCACACGCTCACACTTGCTGTGTTTTCACACCAAACAGCACGTGTTTCCATTGTAAACAAAATCCACTCCCGGGGGGAAAAAAACAAAATAAAATACGAGCCTCAAACACTCAAAACAAGCCAGCAACCAGTGGTCACGCTCAATGACAGACAGCCACTGCACTGCTTTTCCCTGCTATTGCCAGCACTGTTCTGCACTCCAATAATAATTATTTATTTTATATTTATAAAATTTTCATTATTTTCATGTGGAGCACTGTCCAGGCAGAATAATGTTTCTGGAAGAAACAACAGCATCAGCGTTGAGCGAAAGGCTCGGGGAGGAACACACAGGTTCAGCTGTCCCTGCTCCCGTGTCCTCTGCCTCACCGCGGGGGGGGTGAGTGTGTCAGGTGGAGGGTGTGAGCGGGGGGGGGGTGCAGACTCAGGCAGCTGTGCCAGTGACAGGGCCATGGCTCCCGTGTGAAGGGCAGAGCAGCAGTGGATCAGCGCACCGGTCCGTCCTCCCCCCCCCCAGAACCTCCCTCTGATGTGGGATGGTCAGAGGGACTTGATGGACGATGGTAAAACTCTGGAAGGGATATGACGGGACCAGGAACGCCGCCTCCCGCTAATGTCTTAGACACCTGTTCCCAAACACACCTGCGCTCCACGGGGGTTAGTTCCGCTCACCCACCACCCTCTTCCTGAGCTCAACTCTGGAGCTGACACTGCGGAAGGGGGGCGTGAAATTAACTTCTCCACGGTCCCCGTGTCCGTGGAATGGGGGGCCGGGGGGGGGGGAGGGAGTATGGGATTGAGGTCATTCTCCGGTCTTTTTTTGCACGGCCTTTATAATAAAAGACTATAAATCTCTTTTGCCGTAAATTTCACAGTACATGGGTTTCCTGAAGCTATGGCAAAAGGGCACTAGGGAATGTAGGACCACCCCCCTCCCCCAATTCACCAGGGCCACTTAGCCCCATGCTCACTGGCCTTCCTCCCCCCCCCCCCCCGAGTGATAAACCTTCCAACTCACACCTACTTTGCTCGTGAAAAATGGCCCCTGCCTTCCAAGCCCCTGCTCTGAGCATTGGAGGAGGAGAGAAGAGGGAAAAAGCAGACGTCAAACTGATCATGTAAAACCATCATTCAAAGGCCTTGTTTCTCGTAGTCTTCTAAGCCAATAAATCCTATCTGTCAAAGTCGCCCTTGTGTGATGATTCTCCTAACCTTGCCAGAGTGCCAGGCAGTGCTAGCGAGGTGAAACAGGACCACAAGCGAGAGAGAGAATCACAATCCGACCAGTGGGTTCAGCTCCAGACAGACACTGAACGGAATTTTCAGGAAGGAAAAAGGATTCCAGAAGAGTACCTCATGCCTTCTTTGGCGCACCTCAAAAGTAGCCAGCCCATTACAGCCCATTACATTACATTACATTAATTACATTACATTAATGGCATTTGGCAGACGCTCTTATCCAGAGTGACATTCAGTTGATTAGACTAAGCCTTGCTCAAGGGCCCAACGGCTGTGCGGATCTTACTGTGGCTACACCGGGGATGGAGCCACCTAGGCCTTTACCCTAACCACTACACTACAGGCCACCCTTCCCCCATCCCGCACCCCAACCGCGCGGCATAAACCAACAGCCAACCGTGCCATACGATCCACTCGCCCCCACAGAGAGCCCCCTGCTTCGCGGATCATCTTTTAACACGTCCAAATATCTAAGAGACGGAAGAGAAGGAAAAGTCCCACCTTGATATTTAAGCATGGCTTTAAACTCCCTGGCTTTGAAATGTTCCGTTCAAAAAGATAAGACCGGGTCACCTTGATCTGCAAGCCGAGATGCCCTACGAAAAAGAACCGCGGAGGACCCCCTGTTCCTCTTCGATGAGCAGCAAACATTTTAGATCAGGACAGTGGATAGTGGAGGCCTAAAGGTATGACATTTTTGCAATTTCATGACGCCAAAAACAACATTTATGAAACACTATAAGAATTTGCTTGACATCAGGCCTGCACAGTCAAATTAATTATCTGTAGTTTTGCATGGCCTTAGAGAAGGTTTTATTACATTAAGAGTAAGTCAAATATGCTTAAGCTTTCTAAGATGAGTTCTGCCCCGTACGCCCTCTGCAAAATTGAATTATACTATTAAGGATCTTTGGCAGAGTAACTCTATTAGGCGAAACCCTGTGGCCGTTTTCAGCGGTATCACTGTCATCTTAAGCATGTCCACAATGATTACAGATGACTGTCCGGCAGAAATGATTATGTCAGTTCATACAAACAATGTGTATGCAGAGGCAGTGGCACTGAGCCAATGTATACAGGTACTGTGCGTACATTAGTGGCGTGCTTCTTCTGGAAGTGATAGTGTTTGTATAGCGGCTGTAAACAAACATTTTTTTGGCGGGTGAGGGAATGGGGGGGTGTGTAATCCTCTGCGAAAGCCACAGCTGGTGGGGGGTCCAGGACTGGGAGGGGGGAAGGAATGGAATATAAGTGAAGTTTTGCCAAATTACTCGAGCCTCTGCCATTCCAGTGTTGACCGAAGCTGGCGTCCCGCTGAACTGGACTGGACTGGACTGGAAAAGCATCGCGGCGAGAAGAATCGTGAATGTGCATCACCAGCCCAGCCTCTCCTGGCAGCTCGGCTTATCTCGGCTCATTCCACTGAGCAGTTGGCAGCTTCCTGGAGCTCAGCCCAGGGCAGGAGAACTCTCAGCGCGCTTTTACCAAAGTCTGCTGAAGCTCCATCGGGCTCTCTTCTTACTTAGGTACGAAACGGAAGGTCTCTTCATGAACTTGATGAAAATAATGTTTATTTAAAGAATGGCAGTTGTCAAGAAATACAGGAAATGCACTTCTCGGAGTTAGTCTGAACTCAATTTTCAGGACTGAATGGCTTGAAATACTCTTTCTGGAATAGGTCCTGATCACCCATTCCCAGTTGCAATTCTATAATTGAATACCACGCAGATCAGTGGTGATGAGTTGCCGCGTATGCTTATGAACTGCATTGACCCTATGATTAGTGACCAACGCTGTCTGGGCGACGGCATGGTTGATTTGCCAGAGTTTGAGACTTGAGTGGATAACCTTCGTATGTCTCTTGTCCCATCCATATATCAGCTCCTGAGGTCAGCAGGGGGCACAGATGCCAGTCAGCCGAGGGGGGTCACTAATCCTGCTGTTCCCTCTCCCTCCCTGCGGGAGGCGATGATGAGTCAGCTTCCTGAGGTCAGCCCTGCAGGGGGGCTTCCTTCTAGGAACGATCAATTTCCCTTCGACCCGTTGCGCTTGTTCCCTCATAGCGCACATTAACACTAAACGTGCTGGGCTTTGGAAGATGCCATTTGCCAGGGTTGGGAAAGCAACATATCATATGTCTAGCCAAACGTGGGAAGGCATACAATTTCACGCACAGGTCAAGGTTAAATTCACATGAGTATGGCTGGAAGAAGAGAGAGAGCAGGCTGGAGGGTAGGAGAGAAAGAGGGGCCAAAAAAGCTTGGAACAAAAATGTGTAAGGCGTTCCAGCTGAGAGTACCTGTTGCATACCTGAACGGCGTTTCGGAGGCACAGATGGTGGTGCGGATTATGAGCTGCCACAGAAACATACGAGTAAATGCTAGAGAGCTTCTGAATTATGCAGGGGAAGAGAGGGGATATGAGCCCACACACACACAAGCACACACACACACACACATACACACACATACACGCCAGCCTTGCAGTCTGCGAGGCAGTGCTGCACTAGGAAAGCTAGTAGCGGTCGGCTGCAGGAGCCACATTAACTTTAAGAGGACCCCGGTGTCGCAGGGATTAGCGGAGAGCCGGGTGACGCTTCAGGAAATGCCATCAATTATTCAAACAATATGGCAACACATAATTAGAGAAGTTAGGAGGCAAGAGCGCTGTAATAATGTGAAACGAACCTCCCCAAACACCGCCAAAACAACCAAAGAATCGACAGTAGTCTCCGAAGGGACACATTCTCAGACGCCGTACTAAAAGCCGTGTGGTTATACCCACAGCTGCGCAGATTGGATCCCGCTCAGAGAACAGGCGGCGAGCATTATGGGAAAGAGAAGAGCAGCTCACACAAGCGTACAGCCTGCAGGAGACCGTTTCTGTGAGCGAGCAGACTCAGGGCCAGCACTTCCACACTCAATAACAACAGACTTTTAGCACCTGAGGAAACCTGTCTGCACCTGGTCCGACCAGCCAGATCTGGCACCAAGACACACAGAGAAAATTCAATTTCAAGCTAGATGGGAGGTGATCAACCGCGGATGCGATCAGACCGAACCAGACACGACCAGCCCGGTCCGGATCGGGAATTATTTTCTGTAGCAGTTGGCCTCCTGGCTCACCACAGGAGTGAAATGCGCTCCAAATATTGTACGAATAAACATTCTACACAGACACAGTTTGGATAAAATCTGCAACGATCTGAATAACTCTCTAATTAGAAAACACAAGCCTTGAGAGCGAGTACATTGGGCTGGTTCATTCACAGGTGCTACTGTAGATCAATGACTCTCGGTAAGGTCAGCCTGGGCCTGTGTGCCTGTGTGGGCCCCCGCTGTGTTCAGCAGATGGCAATGTTCCTGGCACAAAACGAAAAAAAAACATGTGAAAAACAGACCTCGCTGATAATGAAGGACGTTGAGAAACATGCGTCCAGCAATCAAATAAACCGATCACACGAAATACAGCGCAGTCCATACGTATTTCTGTTCTTTTCATTAAATTAAACAATGAATACGAGGTTAAAGTGCAGACTTTTAACTTTCATTTGAGGGTGTTTACATCCATAGTGGGTGACCTGTGTAGGCATTGCATCCATTTTTATACATAGTCCCCCGCATTTTAGAGGACTGAAAAGTAATTGCTTCCTTCGTGCAGGTAAAAGACAACTTTCAGATTTCATATAGGCGCCTGCAGCACAGGAGGCTCAAATGCCATTTTGGATATAAGCCAGAGAAGCGAAAGATTCTGAAACGTTCCAGAAAGATATTATATCAATAATTGACTCCTTAAAGGAAGAAATTCAACAAAGACGAAAAAAAGGAACAAAAACAAAATTGGTAACAGTTTACAATAAGGTTCCATTAATTGGCAAGAACTAATGCAGTTGTTAACTATCTACAACTGGGAGGTTAGCCTGCACAGCTCTGTCAATGCATTTGTATCATTAATTCAGCTACAGTTATCGCCAATTCATACTAGAATGAAAAAGTTAGCTATGGTTTTCTCATTTATAAATATCATGTAACAAATGCGTTTGTTATTTTTTTACAAATGCATGAACTAATGAAAAGTTAATTTCATCTTTAATCAGTTAATAACAATTCATGAACCCCATTGTAAAGTGTGACCACAAAATTGAACTCAACCAAATATAAAACATGCTATGAGTCTACGCGTAGTATGATAATTCAGAATACTATTCTTAGTGGGCTGCTTCCCTGGTGTTTTGCACCGCACTCCGGTTCACAAGAACGAACCAGCAGGGGCCACCGTCTCCAGAATCTCTGGGGCTGGAGGGCTGTAATCGCTCCCCAAATAAGAGACCGTTTGTGGGAGCCTAACAGGCAACGAACTGCCTTCAGCAGGAAAAAGATCTGAAGCCAGGTAATTACCTTTCACAGAGAGAGAGAGAGAGAGAGAGAGAGAGAGAGAGAGAGAGAGAGAGAGAGAGAGAGAGAGAGAGAGAGAGAGAGAGAGCGAGAGGGAGAGAGAGAGGGAGAGGGAGAGAGAGGGAGAGGGAGAGATAGAGTATGTAAAAGAGAGAGACAGAGAGAGTATGTGTGTGAGAGAGTATGTCAAAGAGACAGTATATGAGAGAGTATGTAAGAGAGAGAAAAAGAGAGAGTATGTGAGAGAGGGAGAGAGAGAGAGAAGGAGAGAGTGAGTATGTAAGAGAGAAAGAGAGAAAGAGTGTATGTAAGAGAGAAAGAGAGAGAGAGTATGTGAGAGGCAGAGAGAGAGTATGTGAGAGAGACAGAGAGAGAGTATGTGAGAGAGAGAGAGACAGAGAGAGAGAGTATGTGTGTATGTGAGAGAGAGGGGGAGAGAGAGAAAATGAGGGACAGAGAGAAAAAAAGAAAGACAGAAAGAAAGAAGTAGAGGGAGAGCACGTGTTGTTCATTCTGGATAAAATCGCTTGCACGCAAGAGGCGGGTGAGTTCCCTCCACACAGAAGCGCTGCAATCCGACAGCACTTCACCGCACAAAGGACACTCTCCGGAAAGAATGGGAAACCGGAGCCCGCAGCCCTGAAGGGTGCCTGACAGACAGGGACGTCTGATGTGCATTTAAGAGTTACTGAGAGCCCAACATCTAACGCTTTTCAAGTCAGCCCTAAACTTTTAAAATCCGTGACACGAGGGGATTTAAAGATAACTCCATCCCCGTCTTCATCGTCGACATCATCATCATTAGCATCACAATCTTAATCGCAACAAATATGGCATCATGCCGCCTGTGAAAACACAGCACTGAGCGCAGTGTAAAGTGTGTGTGCCTGAGCCGGTGGAGTGTGGCTGAGGGGGAGTTACTGTGGGGTTTAATCAGCCAGGGGAAGAGGGTGTGTGCCTCGCCCCGTGGGTGAGTGCAGGTCGACGCTCGCTGTTCGGAGAGGGACTCTGCGGGGTTTACACACGCATTCTGCGTCCGGCCTGCGTCTCTGGCGGGAGTCCAGGACCCGGCCACGGAGGCCCATTACAGCGGGACCCACACAGGAACCGGAGACGCAGGAAGACAAGGAGAGAGAACGAGAGAGAGAGAGAGAGAGAGAGAGAGAGAGAGACAGAGAGAGAGAGAGAGAGAGAGAGAGAGAGAGAGAGAGAGAGAGAGAAACCTGTGAGGAATGCCTGGCATCCCTGTCTAACATGGCAGCCACTGTAGCACTTTCATTACAGGGGCCCTCCGTTCCAACCTCAGTGTGGGGCCCCGGGGTTCAGCAGGGGTGTCCGCGTGTGGGACCGCACCGTGATACACCAGGGGCCCGGCCCATAGGGACGAGCAGGGCTGAGTACAACAGCACATGTTGTCACAGTGGCTGTGCCTCTTCTGACCGTGATCAGCGTCAGCCTGTGGTGATTAGTCCTTGCCACGGTGAGGGAGAGAGTGCGTCTGTGTGTGTGTGTGTGCGTGTGTGTGCGTGTGTGTGCGTCTGCGCGCTGTGTGTGACTGAACTGGGAGCAGAAAGCCGAGGGGGTCACGGGACCATAAATCAGGGGAATATATAATAACCGTTGCCTGAGCTATGTGAGCAGGTGTACCAGTTCTGTGCGTGATATATTACTGGCGAATTCCTGAAGATTGAAGGTATAAATTATTCCACTAAAATATAAACAGGACTTACCTACTTTCCTTTTTTTCAGCAAGCTGCTTACTTAAAAAGAAAAAAACAGAAAGTGACGGCATGAATGACCGTCGACTGAATTGCTATTATGAAGCGTATGTCATCTGCTTTCATGATTACTGAAGGAGTGCCGGGTAACGCGGCTAAGTGCGTAGCCGCGTGAGCAACCATTTGCCAACAGCCAAATATCCCTTGTGCAGGTTTCACAATAAACTACTTTAGCTGACACAGTGTGAAATATGGAATACAAAGACCATCTAGAGACAAAACAGCTTACTGAACGCAGCCTCGTTTTCTGCATCAAGACAGGAGAGGAGCTTGTTTGCATGTGCATATGAGGGACAAGCAGCCGGCCACTGAAACCGGCCATTTATGGGGAAGGTCCCTTAGCTCTATCCTGGCTCCATTTACGTAGATGATCCCTCAGCCTCCCCGCCACCCACCCCCAAATAAAAAATAAAGGAAACTACTACCAAGTTTCAACCAATGAGCTTGAATTATTGCACAGCACGATGTTTTGGCCAGTTTTCGTCAACTACATATTTTGAAACCCAAACTTAAGGACTATAAACACAGGCAGAGGGTGAGTCAACATGTCAGTGAGCCTTTTTCAATGATAGGAAGGGATTTACAATGGTCTTGTAATAATGTTTTAACACAAAAATCTTACCTATTGTAACTCTAAGTTCCTGTAGCAGCTACGGGATTTGTTGATGTAATTTTGGATGTCCCGGATCTGTCACAGATCAGTGTTCTCTTTCAAGCCTCATAAACTAAACAGGGTCAAGCCCCTTCTGACCTTGTAAAGGTTCCAGACTGGTACATCCTGTCAATTTGGTACCGCATTACGATGAAGTGGGTGGCACGGATGGTGCAGTGGGTAGCACTGCCGCCTCACAGCAAGGAGGTCCTGGGTTCGAATCCCTGTCGGCCGGGGCCTCTCTGTGCGGAGTTTGCATGTTCTCCCCGTGTCTGCGTGGGTTTCCTCCGGGTACTCCGGTTTCCTCCCACAGTCCAAAGACATGCACGTTAGGCTGATTGGAGAGTCTAAATTGCCCATAGGTATGAGTGTGTGAGTGAATGGTGTGTGTGCCCTGCGATAGACTGGTGACCTGTCCAGGGTGTATTCCTGCCTTTCGCCCAATGTATGCTGGGATAGGCTCCAGCCCCCCTGCGACCCTGATCAGGATAAGTGGGTTCAGATAATGGATGGATGGATGGATTACAATGAAGTGGCCAGACTAGATTCAAAACTCTAGCTGTCGGAATGGGAGACAAATTCAGCCTTTTGCAATGATACGCTACTTGAATGATCCTGGACGTTTCAGATGAATAGAAGGACGATTTTATCAAGGGGTTGAATTCTCCCTTCTTCTGCCCAATCTTCTTTAGTCAATCTAATCGTCTCCCAGTTACTACCTCTAATACCAGGCTGACTCATCTGCGCTGCTGTTGACTGAGGAGCACTTGACGTTGGCGTGTCATTGGTTGACTAAATCCAGGGGGCAGTGTTGCATTGCACCACAGTTATTTACATACCATGAATTTAATCTCTCTATGTAAGCATCTGCATCAGACACGACCAGTAACCAGGCCAGCTGTGTGTGTGTGCATGTGTGAGAGCATGTGTGTGTGTAGGCGTGTCTGTGTATATGTCTGTGTCTTTGAGTGATTGTGAGTTTCTTCGCATGAGTATGTGTCTGTGTCTTTGACTGTTTGTTTGCATGTGTATACAGGCGTCCAGCTCTTCCTGTTTGGCAGAAAGGCCAAACTCTTACAGAGGGAGTTTTCTCCAACAGAAAAATCTGAACGACTTCAGTCCACAGAACGATTATTGGTGCGATCTCACCAGAATCAAGAGAAGTCAAGATCAAGGGATACTCACAAATTCGGTATGGACAAAGACTACATTTCCCCAGAATGCACAGAAGCAACCTCATTGGCCTTTTAACCCTAATGCTCAGTGCCATTCTCACACGTCTGCCTCTTCCCAAGCCCGCTCAAGCTGAGTTGAGCTAACAGGTGTTGGGTGATTTTTGGGGGTCTCGCGGTCACAGGTGGGGCTCCGAGCTCGCAGCTGCCGATTGGCTTACCGCGCCAGCGTGACCGGCGGTCAGACTCAAACGGCCCCGAGAACAAAGAGACAGCAGACTCTCAGGCACAGCCAGCGCCGTCTGCTGCGGCCTAGCAAGCCCTCCAGCGCGACCGCAGCCTCTGAACTGCAGCCGTGCCGATCCCACCTTTCATTCGCCTGCAAGCGCGCGGGCAGAGCGCGAGTGTGCTTTGGCACGTCCTGCGCGGCTGTGCTTCAGCATATCCTCCGCGAACGTAATGTGGGCGCATAACTGTGGCGGTGGGGCGTCCGCTTTTTCGCGGGTTCTCGATTTCGTCCGGGCCACAAAATGGCCGGGGGAACGTCTGCGAGGAGCCCCCCGTGCTCCAAAAAACGCGAGCGTGCAACAGCTGACGTCCTGCCCCCCCCCCCCCCTGGCCCCCCTTCCCCCGGGAAACATTTTAGCTGGCTGCCGTCCGCTCGAACTGTTTACACGTCCAGGCTCTCGGTTTATTATTTCTGATTCCGGGATACCTCATCTGAGAGCTGGAAATGGAAAGCGTCTGAGCGAGACAAGTAATTGGGTCAGACAA
The DNA here is from genome assembly GCF_963514075.1 of Conger conger. NCBI lineage: Eukaryota > Metazoa > Chordata > Actinopteri > Anguilliformes > Congridae > Conger > Conger conger. The sequence goes on along the minus strand of NC_083766.1, from coordinate 7,788,574 downwards.
CGCAGCGCTTTTCAGAGAGCTGCCTCCTGTTGAGCGGGTTTGAATGTGTCCAAGATGGGAGCCGTGTTCACCCGCACTCCTGGCTAAACGCAGGCATAGCCTTCGCCGCGCCCCTGCACTAATAGCCGACGCACAAAGGAAACACGCGGCAGCTCCTATGTAGCTCTAAATATGGCAATAAACTCTTTTGAGTATCTCCGCTTGGCGCACTGTAGGTGCTGGGGAGTCCGGCCAGCTATTGGGGCTATCAGCGACGAGCTGGCAGAGAGGCACCGGAACAAATGGCCGACTTGAAAAAAAAAAAAAAAAGGGACAAAATGTTTTTTCCACTTCTGCTATCTCTCCACTCCGCTCCCTGCTTTAGTGTGCTGTCGCTGCGGTCACCGCCTCATCCCACGCTGAGTGGGCTCACGGAGACGCCCTCTGAGCTGTGGTGCGAACGCGGGGGGCTTAAAGCAGGCGGTGCACCGTTGTACTGCTCCCCTTAAACCACGCATGCAGAGGATTATTATTATTATTATTACTACCTTATTATTACTACTACTATTACTAGCCTCTATTGCATCTCAGACGATCCCAGTTTCACTATTAAAAGCCTGTATGACACCCGATGCTGGAGATGTCCAGGATAATCCAAATAACAAATTTGACTGTCTCCCTCTCTGGCCTCTGGGTTAGCCAGAACAGACCCACCAAAAATGAGTTGCCTAGCACCTCTGTTTTGATATTAACCGCTGGCTACATGTGAGGGTAAACACAGGTCTCGAAGGGCATTTCCCTACAAAGGTTTGCTTACAGAAAGCGTTCTATCCCTTCCTTGTATGGACAGAGTAACGTATTGCCAACATCCCAGTGACTCCAGCCTTAAGTTGTGTTTTTTACACAAGTCCTCTGTGTTTACTGCTCTTCCATGATTGCTGGTAGCTACATCTCAAAGCTTGTTTGCAAGACATTAACAGTAAGAGCAACAATCATATTTTAAAATGGAGAAATAATCTCACCTGTGGAAAAAAATATTCTTCTTTCTTGCTTTCATTGTCTGAATAGTGATGTTGGAAAAAAACAAAAAAACATTAAGAACAGGCCCAACTAGATACACATTTTGACAACAAAAGAGTTCCTGCTGGAGCCTTTGGGGGTGGTTGCCATGTCGACCACTGTTTGCACATGTCTCATTAGCTGCTGCAGTGGCTGAAATCGGGGATTTGAAGAGCTAAACTCGGACAAGATGGACAGCTCCACAGACAGGAGGTTTCTGGGCAAATATCCCATGCATTGTTACAGAATTACAAACTCTCCCCTGATAAGCTGCATCAGCTGCTCAGAGTCCTGCCAAATCTACACACTTTCATAAGAATTCTGCACCGCAGACTCATTCATAATACATATGGGAGCAATCTGCTGGTTTGATAGCATCTCATACCTTTGTCTTTGGTAATAAACAGCCATTGAAGCATACACATGGACCAGCACTGCAATACCACAATGTTCCCTGACTGGTATTATCACAATCACATGCTTACTGGCCAGGAATAAAATATAAATAAATATTAAATAAATATTAAATATTACACTTAACCCAGGCATAAAAGAACACAGTGCCAGGCCATGCAGAGACCAGTTTATAGTCCTGAAATCGCAGATCATTCATGTACTGTATGTTCTGTTCTCATCGAACGTAGACAGTGGTCGTTGTCCTTAACAAAATATATAAACTCACTCCAGTTGTCCAGAGCAGAAACCAAACGTCCCTGTGACCAGGGACATCCATTGCAGCAACGCTCAGTCACTGGACTAGACATTGACCTTAAATATTAAAATATAAAATAATAAGTGGATAAAATTCAGTCATGTTAAGGCAATGATGAGGACAAACCACCTAGTATTCAGTCTTGGCCCAGAACAAAGGTATTCATCAAAACAATGAAATATAAAATATGCTGAAGCTGACTGGTGAATTCAGCGATTTCCTGAGGCCTTCTGAGGGACTCCAAGGAAACGTAACAATTTTGCTCACATCGAGTTCCAGACATCAGACCACACCCTATGTTCCCTGCCCGTTGTCCGGCTAGCGGGGGTACAGTAATCCGATTTTGAGCCCGTATCGGCCACGTGTGAATGGGTCGGTGGGATCTGATAGCTGCCTGACCCTGGGCATAGAGCCAAGGGGCCGGGGGCCACTTCCTCCGGGGCGTGGAGTGGGGCCCGTTCACCTCAAGGCTGTCCCAAACAAGCCCACCATTCAGGCTCAGACTCCCTGCTCCCAGGGAGTCTCAGTCATTGGTTTTTTGGGAAGCAGGGCCCCATTCTCGCCGACACTCAGAGCCCCTCAGACCCAGAGTTCTGGCCTCCGGAAGCCCCCCCCCCCCCCCCCACTTCCCCCCCAAACTCAATCAAACACCCTAAAGTAACGCCTGTGTGAAAATCCATACGTGGCAAAGTGTTCAAATGAAAGCCTGGATTTTTCAGTGTTTGCCCTTAACCTTTACTCACATTTAAGTGCTAGTGTTTATCTTCAGGTTTTTCTTCAGCAAGAAAAAATCTTTTCATGGGGCCAAATCTGGAAAGAAATGTAATATTTTGAAGACAAATTTTTATTTAATCTAGTTGTACTGCCACTTGTCACAGCACTGTTAATGCACATATGACATATATTGCTAAATACAAATTTGCAAGTACATTCTCATCAGTGATATATTCTGAAATATATCGTACATAAACTAACTAATTCTAAAAAAGAAATGGAATGGAATCAAATATCTAATGGTAAGTAAATTCATAAACATTGGGTGTGCATTAAAGAGATCCTACGGCAAGGAGGGTCGCCAAAAAGCTGTTCTCTACTGAGGGTGCGCTAAACTTCTACTTATATTAATGTCCTCATTTCCATGGCTTGATATCCGGATATACTGACACATATTCCCTGACTGGCAGGGTCAGAGTGCATTACTGGGTAAGGTTTGAGCAGCTAGGCCGCCCTGTCCATCCCCACAAACTCCACGGGGTCTGTTTGCATAGCTGCTTCACAGGGGGAACACAAACGCCGGCTACCGAGGGGCTAAAGGGGAGCTCGGGCGCCCGCATGTCAATATTCCTCCGTCCTGCTGACGCTCAGCACAGAGCTGCTCTCTCCGCCCCTTTACGACTTCATCAAATTAGCACTATACTCAGAGCAACTTAGCAATAAACATAGCTGGCTTATATCTTTATACTTCCAGCGCAGGTTATGTGTTGTGCGCCGATGGATCCGTCTGATGGAGCAGCGCCCGGTTAAGGGCTCCACTCCAGGGTGCTCTGCGGCCTGCATGGGAGAGGAGCCTGAAAGCCTCCCACTCCTGCGCCGCACAGAGACCCCACGCCGGGCGTTTAATATCACACACTGCGTAAACAGTCGGGTATTCAAACGGTGCAACTCAGGTGAAGTAGAGACCGGGGGCGAGTGCTCAAAGAAGCGTCGGCAATGTGTAAAAGGGGCCTCATGTTATTATATAATCATTATATAATATTACATAATAATATTACATCTGTTCATCTGGGTCCAGAGCAACTGGGCCGACTGCAACTTCCAGTGCCCCCATGAGCCCTCAGCCATCGCATTAGCAGACATCCCATCAATCAACGTTTGTGCTGAGGCGCGGAACTGAAAATCAAGAAAATCAAGTTTTCCCTTGAAGAATCACCTGCAGTTGGTATGACAGTCACCTCAGAGGACAGAGTAATTTAGGGGTCTGCTCCCTCAGGTGACTCCAGAGAACAAAAAAAAAGGTCAGAATATTGCTGCATATTTCCAGACAATGGCAGGCCGTGGAGGGAGGGGCACGGCCGGGGCACGGTTTCGGGCGGGGGACACCGGAGTAGACAATCCTGAGAGACCGGGCCGGGGGCCGTTGGAGCAGACGCTTTGTTCTCCGATGACACGCTTTCATATCTCGGCCGGCGGGCGTGAAAACGGACGCCCGGCGCCTGACGTGTTCCGCTCCTCGGGTTTCACGCGTGGCCGCCGCCCGGAGGCACGCAGTCAGGAACAACAACACCTCCGCCGTTCATTCACGTTTCAGACGGCGTTCCACATCCACAGTCACATCGACGACATTCAGCAAACATCGCTGCCGACTTCTGGTGCCCCAGCACCAGCCTGCCCCCGTGAAACAGCCCTGCCACACATTTGCCACTCAAGAGCAGATGCTCCGTACGGACGTCTGGCCTCCATCGACATCACGGCTAAGCGCTGAATGTTGTTGTTTTTCCCAACAGGCAAACTGATTATGGTGCTATCCGAGCTCGGCAAATAGCGTTTGTGAGGGAAAAGAGCTGACGCTCACATTAGACCGTGAGTCAAACTTAAGGCCACGCATTGACAGAATCCAGTCCAGAATCTAATAAAAAGGGTTCACAGACACCATCCGCAGTGTGAACGGCAGGGCTGCCGTTCTTGGCAGTTGAAATATCGCACACATGTTGCATCTCTTAAATAAATAACTTCAGTGAAATAACTTGAATAAAATGACCCCCCTCTCGTGTCGGGGCTGCTGCCTGCGGGGGCGAGAGGAATCTGGTAGCGAGCCCCCGTGAGGTTCCGGGCAAACGCTGGTCCGCTCTTTACGCCAAGGAGCAGCCGCGCCCCAGGCGAGGGCTTCCTCCGGTCAGCACAGCAGCGTGGGACCCGCTGAAGGTCTCATCAAAAATACATGAGGAGAAATGATTTCCTCATGCAGAGGGCAGAGGGCAGAGGAGACCACTGTCGCCACTTAAAAGGCACTCGGGTCTGGTCAGAAGAAGTAAACATTAGGGACAGTTGTTGTGCTGGATAGCCGGTACATCTGTTGTTTTTGAAAGGGCCATTGGCTTTGTGGTGTGCGGTGCTGAACTTGTCTCCTGGGGTTCATTCCCACATACTTACTGGAGTTTCCCGACACAGCACCAGGAAATCAACTAAGAAACTTAGACCTCATTTTGAGGTCCTGTCAGATGTGAAGCTGTTAGGTAAGGATGTTGTCCTATAGCGTTTGCTCGAGGACACTTACACTCACAACCCCCCCCCCCTTTAATCTTTTTTGTCGTTTCTCTCTTACCAGGGTCAGTTTCACAGACCCTCCCACAGACCCAGCAAAAAAATCACAGGAATACGAGATTCTGGCATGGAGACGGAAACGCAATCATTGCACCAATACTACCTGTCACTGCGCCTTTCTGGAAGTTTCAGTTTCCAGTTTACACCCCACGCTGCCAATACAAGCGGGTCTGGTAACTACAATAAGAGGAAACAGCACAGTCCAGTTGCATCCCACAAATACAAACAGCCCAGGCCTGTGAAACTATTTGCCATTCGCTATAACGACAGGACTGACTGTGCCAGCGTTAGCATCTTTTAGCATCAGTCACGGTAGATTAAGTCCGGGAAAAGAAAACTCATTACATTGAAATCTAAAAAGGCAGAGCAGCCAAGAAGGGAGAAAATGAATCTGTTACAGTGTGGAATGCGGAGAAGGTCTTCATGGGTAATCAGATCCTGGGGCTTACGACCCCCCACCTCCCTACCTCACCCACGAAGCCCCTCCACACTGCCCAAAACACACGCACGCGCACACACGCATACACGTGCACGCATTCAGGCATACGCACATGCATACACACACACATACACACGCACACACACACGTGCGCAGACACACACACACATGCACCACAAACACACACACACACATGCACACACACACACATACGCACCACAAACACACACACTCACACACACGTGCACAGACACACACATACCCACACACGTACGCACACACACATAAACACACGCACACACACACACACACACGCACGCACACGTGCATAGACACACACATACACACACGCACCGCAAACACACACATACATGCAAACAGCCTGTTTTGCTCAGGTGGCAATGCGGAGACGATCGATCTGTTGCCGTTGCAGGTGCTGGAATAATGTTTACTACAGTTCTCTAATGCGGATCGGGCCTGAGGCTCCCTCTGTCCAAACAAAGAGAAGTGAGACAGGAGCCAATGCAGAGCAGGAGAGGTGGGATGAAGGAGAGATGTGGGAGGTAGTTTGAGATTGATTTGGGGGGGGGGGGGTCAGAGCGAAAGGGGGGGTGTATTGAGGTATAAGATTTCTACAACTGTGTAACCTGAGACGTCCCTCTGCTTTCGGTGATAAGTCGGGTGCCAGGTGTGCGCAGCTGCTTTCTGTGGGGTGCAGGAGGAGGGGGAATTGGTTTAGGGCAAGGGGGGGGGGGGGCAGTAGGATTTGTGCAAAGGCAGAACCTGCTTTCTACCCTTCTCTTTTTCGCTGGGACTTTTGCCAGCCCCTGCCAGCTGGAGACTCCGCCCCGCTAAAGAAGTGCCATGTGTCCCACAGATGGGGCGGCTGAAATGCGATTGGACGGTGGAAAAGCCTGGCACCAGCAACGCGGCATTGCCCTGAAAATCTGCTACATGTTTGGTTTGGTTAGGGACAGGGGTGTTATAATCCAAAGGCAAGAGGAGCAATGCGCTGTGTCCCACAGACTAAAACAAGCTTTTGGATTTGGCATCTTCTTCAGTGGTGCCTTATGAAGTGAAAGCCAGTCTCATGAAAGCTTAAAGATTGTCATGCTATCTAATTGTCGAAAACACAAATATGTATTATGATTTTAGGAGACTGATTGTATGAGACTGTTAGTAATCTAAGTATTTCTACTGTCCTACTATTCTCCTCTCACCACTCTTTCACACCAAAGCAAACAGAGTCCATTATATGCTTTCCCAAACTTTGCTCTCTAAGATTTATAGCCCCATACAACTGTTTTTTTAATCTGCATTATAAAGAAATTGAAAAAGAAATACCACTCATAGTTGTTGTAATTATTTACCGTTACTGTTGATTTTACAGCACATGGAGGGCAAGTCACAAGTAATACTGAGAAATCAATTTAACAGTCACAACAGCCCTGTGTGTGTGTGTGTGTGTGCATGTGTGCATGTGTGTGTGTGTGTGTGTGTGTGTGTGTGTGTGTGTGTGCAGGGATGTGTGGGTGTGTGTGTGTGTATGTGTGTGTGTGTGTGCGGGGATGTGTGTGTGCATGTGTGCATGCATGTCTGCGTGCGTGTATGTGTGCAGGGGATGTGTGTGTGTGTGTGTGTGTATGGGGATGTGTGTGTGTGTGTATGTGTATGGGGATGTGTGTGTGTGTGTGTGCGTGTGTGTGTGCAGGGATGTGTGTGTGCATGTGTGCATGCATGTCTGCGTGCGTGTGTGTGTGCAGGGGATGTGTGTGTGTGTGTGTGTGTATGGGGATGTGTGTGTGTGTGTGTGTGTACAGGGATGTGTGTGTGCGGGGGATGTGTGTGTGCGTGTGTGTGTGCATGCTTGTGTACGCGTGTGTATTATGTTTGTAAGTCCTTGTAAGCACCACAACCAAGGGACCATGTTCCCTGAACATTCGTACACAAATACGCCCCCCTCCTGAACTCCCCCGAGTCAGTCCTGAGACAGAGGAAGTGAAAGTCACAGGGGTAGCTCCCACATGCTGTAGAGTATCGCACATCCAGCTCAGCGCAACTGCACCCAAGTACCCACTGGGACCTTTCCCGTTACGCACACGGATCCAATCTCCTCCTCTGCGCTTCAGCGACTCTCGTCTGCTCTCTCACACACGATTGCCCCTCCTTCGACGGCGATGAACTCTCGAACCCATCCGTGACGCCTCAAAGCCGAACCGTTCCACGGCTTCACCTGCGAGAGCGACCGCGGAGGACAGCCGTATCGACGGCACGGAAGATTGAGTTTACAGACCCCAGATGAAAGAACAAGCAGAGGGCGGGGGGGGAGAGGGGGGTCCCATTCCTCAGGGAAGAGAGCAGTCACGTCTTTTAACGGAAACTAACTCAGATCCACACCGTGGGATTTTTAAATCCCCGGCTCTTCGGCCACCTGCCACACAGCCGTCGGTCACACCCTCTCCCTGGCTCTGGGAGTTTATCAAACACGGATCCTCGAGAGCGGGGAACTCTCACCGATCACAGCGATAGCTCTGCATTCCACTCCGCAAACATGAAGCTGAACATGGCGCGATTCATTTACAAGATGTGCCAAATAATAGTTTCTTTTCCTTTTTAAAAAAAATCTCATTAATCTACCATCGCAAGAGAGAGAGAGAGGTAGTGTGAGAGAGAGAGAGAGAGAGAGAGAGAGAGAGAGAGACAGAGAGAGACAGAGAGAGAGAGAAAGAGATATAAATAACCTAACTGGACTGGAGTATAGCCAGACGAGGTATTCTGCTCTATCTCGACAGCGCTCTAAGATGGCCGGGGAGGGTGGCAGACATTCCTGAGAGCGCCGTGCTCTAATCAGGCCGGCTGACGCTGAGCCCTTATCGCCTATCGGACCTGCCGATAGGCGACCTGCCCGTCGTGTTGGGTCAGGCGGAACCAGGGCCCCCGCGTTCCCCGTCCCCGCTCAGTGTCTCCGGCCCGATCAGCGCTCAGAGGCCGGAGCACAGCGAGGTCCGAGCCCAGAGCGCCCAGCGCAGACAGCATCAGCCGGGCTCCGAACAACACGCGTCAGCTTCCATTCAGATCCACTGCACTGCTCTGCTGCAGGGAAGCGGACCGGTGACGGTAGATTGAGCAAAGTCAATGGCGCCGCCATTTTAATCACCACCAGTCAAATCTGGACTAGAAGTCACTTCCCCCTGTGCTGTTTTTTTTTTTCTTCTGTTTGCTATGGGGATGGCTAAGCCTGGACTACAGCTTTAGCTGACAGGTGAGTACGTCAATCAGCCGTACTACTAAAAAAGTGCTGCGTTTTCACAAAAGTTGCACTACGCAATTATGCGAGTCGAAGTTCAGAACAGTTGTTGAAAGGACTCGGTATATAAGACACCAATATACATGTAATATCATGATTTAGGAAGAAAGAAAAAAAATACTAGTAAAACAGCAAAGCTCTCCCTATCGTGCCTCTGTACCCAGCCTCCGGAACTGCGCGCCACACTGTCGGTTAAAACATCAAACTCTCCACTCCTCCGCAGTTAAAGCCCAGCTTCTCTCTTTAAGCCCAGCGTGGCTGCGTGCCGCTGGAGAGGAGGACGGTACTGAGAGCAGGACTCACGCCAGCCATAAGCCCCTGCTATTCCCTAACAGCCTAACTGCTCATTAACTTGTGCCCGGCATGCTGGAAGTCTTTGATCAGGCACGCGGGCGTGGCAGAGAGGAGAGGAGAGAGAGGGGGAACGAGGGAGAGGAGAGGAGAGAGAGCGAGAGAGAGAGTGTGAGAGAGAGAGAGGGAAAATAAGGGAGAGGAGAGAAGAGAGAGGGAGAATGAGGGAGGAGAGGAGAGAGAGAGGAGAGAGAGAGGGAAAGTAAGGGAGAGGAGAGGAGAGAGAGGGAGAATGCGGGAGAGGAGAGGGGAGAGGTGGAATGAGGGAGAGGAGAGGAGAAAGAGAGAGAGGGAAAATAAGGGAGAGGAGAGAAGAGAGAGGGAGAATGAGGGAGAAGAGAGGAGAGAGAGGTGGAATGAGGGAGAGGAGAGGAGAGAGAGAGAAAGCGAGAGGGAAAATAAGGGAGAGGAGAAGAGAGGGAGAATGAGGGAGAGGAGAGAAGAGAGGGAGAATGAGGGAGAGGAGAGAAGAGAGAGGGAGAATGAGGGAGAGGAGAGGTGGAATGAGGGTGATGTTAGAAAGCAAGGCTTTAAACGCCTGAAACTCCTGAGACTCCCTGAGGCAAACTGGATTTAAGGATTTAAACAAAATTTTAACTCATCTTAAGGAAAAACTGAACTGATATCACGACCTGTACTCAATAAATTACTTTCCTTGATTACTCATAAAATAATTCAATGTATTAGTTTTTCTTCGAAAATACAGATTGGCACATGTTGTTGATCCCTGAACTCCCCTAATTTTCTAAAGCTTCCTAGTCAAAATAATTGATATTACAATACAAACTTTTTTAGTTGAATCATGGGGTCAGTGCACCCTCAGAATTTCTCTGTCAGCAGCCAGCAGGTCCAGCTGTGCAGGTTCGCTGATGCACAAAATTACGTGGACCAGTAAATCCACACTATTTTTATCTAATGACCAATTAGATCTTCATAAATCTCACAGATAAGACACAAATTATGGCATTGCATATATTATCGCGTGAACTGACAGCATGACTAATGTTCGCTTCATTTGAGACATGTAGTACGTCCTAATGAAGTGCTATCATACAAAATCATTTTCCCCTGGGTGGGAGGAGAAACCCCCACAAACCCCCTGACAGCAAGTGCTTGTGGGAGCAAAAAGGTAGACAACAGCTTCCTCGATTCCCCCATGGCAACCAAGAGCATTTGAAAATATTCAGACTATTTTTATGCCCCTGAGAAGAGCCTGATCACATTCATAAGATCTGTAGCTGTCTGCACTAATAGGTAAGGAACAGCACCATCACTTTCAAACTGTGGCTGAAGCTTCACGATATGCTCAGTTACATTTACAGGTTCATGAGCCGTTGTGTATTAAGTGCCTGACTGCCTACACAGTACTCTATCGCTCAGTAAAATCATTAAAACCCGAATCTGTTTCAAATTAAGAGATTTAAAATCACACATTCGTGTAGAACTGTAAATGTAATTAGCAGGCTAATCAGTTTGATTTATCTGTTTATTTGCTTATTTTCAGCTAAGCGCAAACTTCCCAGGCAGGAACTCTTAATGGCGGCTATGTCTGCGTCCGTCAGTGACATTTCTCGGTCCGTAATGCCCTAATGCAGCGTGGCCCAGACGAGCAGCTGAAGCACCAACAGCTGCCCTGGCCGGACTGCAGCGAGGGAAATCCCCTCCATTTCCACAGCTGCCTACGTCAACGCCATCTTGAGACATCCAGCACAGAAGGTTTCAAAAAATGTCTGCCCGAGAAGGGAAAGAATTGCCCAAGACTTGAAGGAGTATGAAATTACCGGCAGAACCTATGAGCAATGTTCCCGTTGATTCTGTTGAGTAAAATACCAATTCCATGACGATGATGTGGTCAGACAGCCTTGCCGTGGTGATTACAGTTGACTTTCTTGGACAGATTTTTTAACACAAAGGCAGGCTTGTTCCTTATCACCTCTCATTCTGTAAATGTGCTGATGACGACCAGAGAAGGGTCGATAAGGATCTCTGTGTTTTTTCCTCTGCTTGGTCAGACCATGACAGAGCTTAAGATTTAACTGGAGATGTAAATCCGCGACTTGTAAATTTATTTAAAATGCATTTACTTCACCCTGAACTAAGACCACAACAAAAAATAATAATAATAATAATAAATAAAATAAAATAAATAAAAAAGAATAATAATATATATACAGCCCTATTGCTTCCCCCTGTTGGGAGCCTGTGATATTGCACGAAGTAGTATGTCAGAAGATGATTAATGTCTCCATACATTACCGCAAAATAAATTGTTCCTGACCCCCATCAGCAATTGACTGTGCCGTACTGTAACCGGGGGCTACAGCAGATAAGGTTTCTTTCCACTGACGGCATGGGCCCTGTCTGCTGAACACTAACGGCGCTGATTGATGGCGTATGCAAGGTTCTGATTCAGCGGAAGGCTGGGGACGGCCTCCGTCTTTGTCCGGTAATGAGGGCTGTGTTCGGGGCCCCCTGTACGGCAGCGTGCCGCAGAGGGGCTCGACGGGTCACTGGAGCGGGCCGGGGAGGGGGGGGCTGGAGGTAGGGCGGTCGGGGTGGAGGTCAGGCCCTGAAGACTGGAGATAAGGGGATCCCACGGTCGGAGTCCCGTACTGAGTTGGTAAGATGAAAAAGGAGAAAATCCCTGTTAAATGACTAGGCGGAGCAGAGATGTTAACGCTCATGATGTTCTCTGACCGCACCTCACCCCCCACTCCAGCCAGGCCTGGACCCCCCCTCACCCCCACCCTGCTAACAACCAGGAAAGGCCTGGAAAAAAAAACTTCAAACTTCAAGAAAATTTGAGGATGATATTACTTTTACATGACCCACCTGCCCATATGTAAAATGGCATTCCTTTTGGATACCCTGAGGATATTTCCCCCAAAAAATTGCTTTGAAGTTTGAAATCTGTATGCAGATGATCCTCTCATTCAAATTATTCTCAGTTAAAGTGCCTTAGAAATGTAGATCACTGACACATCATGTATTCCTCCCTCGCTCTGCGTGCTTGGCTTCTTTTATGAAACATTTATAATTTTAGGATGCCTGGGGATAGAGATAACTGTAATTTTATGAGGATAGAGTATGGAACATTTTCACAGGGATGGAGAAAGTGCATCATGTCATATCAAGCGTCTTCCAGTGGCCATGCTGCCTTTCGTCCTCTGGCAGAAAGGGGTTTTTATGTTGGCCTTCGTCTACAGCCAGGCTGTGGTCACTGACCCCGCAATAATTTGTAATAATTAATCATAATTTGAAGAAAACCGAATTTCGCGTTTTTGAAAAAAAATCGGATTTCATTCTCACTTCGTGGTAGGCTTTTTTAGCTGAGTCTGCTGTAATATATGTCATTGGATTGGTACACTTTTAGACTGGTTGACTCAGGGGACTGTTCTCAGGACTAAGCTCTCAAGTTCACAAACCTTTAAAAATGAGTCATGCATTGGGGAGTTCATTTTAGGGGAATTTAGCAACATTTGCTAAATTCGGATACGACATTGGATACGCATTTAGTAATAGGAATTTGCCAAAATTGCCCTCCGCTGGTTCTCAGCTGAAATAATCATGGGGCACGGACCGTGACGGACAATGAGCTGTGCTCTGCAGAGGCAGAGAGCAAGAGAGACACTGGCAACTTGAATGACCACAGGTCAGGTGTCACATAAACACTCAGACCTCATGTACAACCACAAGAAACATGCAAAGCACTGGCATCAGCTGTTACTAATGTGGCGCTTATGATAGAGTGGTTAGACAGCTGCTCTTTGAAACCAACTGAGCTTGCACTTTCAATGCCCAGGTGTGGCACTGCCTAACGCGCCTAACCTCAAGAGTTTCACCCAACATGTCCGACCGGACAAGTTGAACACTCCCTCCTCCCTTCTCTGAGTCCGACCGTATCCGACTCCTTTCCCCAGCCACGGTAGAAAGTTTGGCGGAAGCTGGGAGCCGTAGTGTCCCTTTCTTCCCAGCACATAAATCTTCTGGCCCTTCAATTTTATTACCGTCCCGGACGCTCAGATTATTGTTCCGCAGTGGTGAGTTTGGGCAGCCTCGGCCCCTCAGTCGCCGCGGAGCGTCACTCACGCGGCCGCCCGTCCTCACTGGAAACAGCGCCTCATTATGCGCCGACTGTCCAGGGGTCAAAGGTCGCTCTCCAAGGCAGGAAGCATAGAGCAAGGGGCCTTTGTCAGCCAGAGTGCGCGTCTAAGCCCGGCTTGAACTTTAAAGGACAGGGAAAGGATGTGTCTGCGCTCCGGCCGTGGCGCTGACAGGGAAAGCCCGTTTCTCTGGACCTCTGTGACTGGCTTATTATCAGAAACTATAACTCCCGGAACTGTGTATGTTCAGCGCTGCGAGGGAGGGGGGGTCAGGGATGGGGAGGAAATCATAGACAGTCACAGTGTGTCCGCTGTTGAACTCTTAAGTCGCCGATGAAGGGAACCCTGTTTTTTGACAGCGTCATTCCCCTGGCCACGCTGTACGTGCAGTGACCTGCTCATCCCCGACTGTAAGCCGTAAGTCTGGAGACGGAGACGGCAGGGATCAGCGACGACGCGTCCTTTGTGCTGCGGATCACGCACGTGTGGGGGTCAGCCCTCAGGTTTGGACTCTCTAAGCTGCGGAGTGATCTGCTGTGTTGACAGAGGATGGGGTGGCTGGTGTCGTGTTGTGGCTCGGTGGCTATGGTAATGCTGTCTTGCTATTGTTGCAGACAGACAGTCATCCCAGAGTCTCCTGATAAGAACTCCTGGGGTTTTATTTTGTTTTAGTTTCGGTAAACACAGAGCTTTGAATCGTGATACCGCGATAGATTTGTGTGGGTAAGCACGCACACACGCAAACGCACGGAAGCCCACATTGAACTCATGCACACGCACATACACACACATACACACACAGCCAATTAGATGTTCTGGCAAGAGTAATTTTGTAGGTGATTGTGCAGGATGTTTTTGAACTTTAGTGCTAGCTAAGTAGCATCCAGCAGCAGGAAAGCTGTGATAATCTCAGCTCTCGATGACCCTATTAAGGTTATCTTTTCTCATATTTTAATTAATATATATATATATTTTTTTTAAATCTGAAAACTAGACACCAGATTTTCTCTCTTAGTCTGTGCACAGGGGGAAATTGAATCTGGCAAACCTCACAGGCCTAAGATTTGGAGATTCAATGAGGCAAGAGGACATCTTACTGTATATGCATGATGTCTGCACCACATATTTCCTTGTCATTTGCCGAGGTCGGTTTATAGACAGAGCAGCCATAGGTGCAAACAGCTCTATGTTAACAGTTTTTCTGAAGAGCACGTGTGCTCCTAAATCTTTTAAACCCATTTAGTAGACGTGATCCCAAATTATTTTCCAGTTACCACACATCAATTTACAATTTACAATTTACAATTTATTCACCCCCACATTTTCACCAAGACAGTCCCTGCCCTTGTTCGTATATCAAAAATCTTTACTTTCCCAGTCAAGAGGAGGAGTGTGAGAATTAAAAGTTTGCAAAGACATGACCCCGTGAAGACAGGTTAAGGGGACAAGAGAGAACTGAGGGGGGAAAAAATGTTTCTTTAAGTTCAAGGGGCAGGTGCTGTTTGAAGGGGGGAGGAGAGAGAGAGAGAGAGAGAGAGAGAGAGAGAGAGAGAGAGAGAGAGAGAGAGAGAGAGAGAGAGAGAGAGAGAGAGATGGTGGAGGAGGTGATCTGAAAAATGATGCTGTTCAGAGCCAGTGCATGAGGGGAAAATAGCATAGGCACGCTCTATTGTAAAATGTCTGGCGGTTATTTCGGACACCCCCTCCCCTCCCCTCCCCTCCCCCATCGCCGCCTCCCGCCGAAGAAAGTCTCTACGTACACTGCTGGTTTGCATTCTCAGTTTCACGCTCCTTCAGGCGTTCGTGACAGCGTCTGCCACTGCCCATGTGTTTACTAAGTGAGGCTTAGTTTATTATTGCGTGTTATTGGTTCACTCATAAATATGATGGATTACGTGTGCCTCACATTCACGGGTTAATTCGCTAAGCCTGACATTTTCTTCTGTTCCGGACTTCTCCGGACCACAGTCACTGTAGAATTTTATCAAAGCACGCACATTACCCACAACACACAGTGTTCTCGTTTATCCACGGTCCCGTGTTCGACGTGATAAAAAAAATACAGATATGCTATTGAGCGCACATGGAAAACAGTTATGCGTAAATACGAAATCGAAGTCTCCCCACTGGAGGCAAGTCCTGACAACTTTTGTCACGGAGACCCTATAGGCTAGCTACCGTTTCTCCAAACAAAGCGACTATGGGTCTTTCCGTTGCAAAACGACAGGGCTGCAGTTATTTGAACAAAAGAAGTGGACTATTTTGAGTTTGAGAATTAGATAAGAATTTCGTTAAACCGTTTATTTAAATTGGCAATGAATATGTACGCACAAAAACATAAATAAGCCTTATTGTCGAAAGTTTGCTGAAATTATATCGATGGGCCATGCAAAGGTTTTTATTACCCATTCTCAGTAAGCAGTAAAAAGAAAAAAAATAGCCGCCTGTGTAACAAAGTTCCGAGTCAAAATTGGCCTGGTTTCTGTGTTTTAACTGGTCCCCCCTTTGTCAATATTTGCCTAACGGCACCTGGCGTCTTCGATTTAAATAAATGTAAACTTGCATGATATCTCAACCGTTCCCCGCGCACGCACCATCCTCACTTCTACAAATAGCCTACGAATCTATCACCACAAGGCTACCTGTAAGGTGCCACTGCTTTCTGTAGGAGACGCGCAAATCAGCTCGTCGCGAGTTGGGATGTAAGGTAGAAATTGGTCTATTCATCATTTTCAAATGCAATAGGTAAAAAATACACGGGAACTGCATGACAACAGACACACGTGTGACTGTTCCGCGCTGTAATAACTCGTTAAGTTCAACAATGCGCGTGTCGCGGTTAGTATACATCGTGGCAAAAGCAGCTCGAGCTGTCCAGGCCATTGAAAGTCTGATATTGTAATAATTAGATGGCTGACAAAGCATTGTCGACCAGTTACTACACCCTTTAAATTATAAGTCATGGTGTGAGCATCCAAATTGGCCGCACGCCTGGTTGAGTGCGCATCACTCATTCAAATAGGCAAACACCGTCGCATACAAAGTTTTCTAGGCGCATTGGACGAACAATACCGAGAAAACATCTTTCACTTACCTTGCAAAGTCTGGAGAAAAATAGCGACAGCAACGCAGAAGAAAATGCTGTGCAGGAAAGCCATGTCTCTCTCTTGCCTTATCCCGTCGTCAGAGTAAAACGAGGGCGATCCTCTTGCAGGGCAAACCAGATAAAGTCTGAGAGGGAGTGTAAAAGCGGCGAAGGAGAGGACGAGAAAGTGGAGTCAGTTTGCACAGCGACCCTGCATAGGCTCCTGTATTGTTTGTAGGAGGGGAAGAGGAGGAGGAGATTGCTTAATGTACAATTACGGTTCCATCCTCTTTCATTTGGTCGGTAAACGAAACACTAATTTAGGACAATATAGGGAGAACAGTAGCCTTGTTCGACTAAATTACCTCCTGACTCGAAATCATGGAGATGGATAATTTAATTAATTTCTTGGTGGATAGTTCGCTTTTTGTAAAGCTTTGTGTATTAAAAAACAATGCAATTCGACCTCCTGTTTTGGCTCATCCTATAACCCACGGCAACCCATTTTCTAACGCTATGATCTTCAACCAATATAAGGGAATTAATATGATTTATTTACCATGTCGTGAGTGTACATGCTTATTTTCGTTTGCTTGTATGTGTTTTTTACATGTACAATGGGCTGATTGATGAAAGGTACAATGTAATCATACTGTTCAATAAATTAAAGCAAATGACAAAAATCAAAAATCAGTATCTTCTCCCCACCCAAGTATGTGTGTATGTGTTTACTTATAATAATAATAATAATAATAATAATAATAATAATAATAATAATAATAATAATAATAATAATAATGTTGTTGTTGTTATTATTATTTAATTTATGCATTATTTTGTTATTTAATTATTTCTTCCATTTTGCTCTTTTAGTCATTAAGTGGAGTGATAGTTGCTGTGCATGTGGAAGCAGGCAGGTCATTAACAGCCTGCCTTGTTTTCAGCACTCAGCAGTCACCTTCACTAACAGCTGCAGGGGAGAGTGGGACTCTAATGCATGTCTGCCACTACAGCTGTCCCAGTAGGTCAACTGAAACTTGTCCCATGCCACCCCCCAAACCCCCCCACCCCCCAAACCCCACACAACCACACCCCACTCCAGAGTCCTGGCTGATCACTTTAATTAAGCAGGGGTATTAATGCATGAAGGGTAGAATTAATTGAGTTGTATTAACTGAGGGTATTTACCAGTTTAGTTATTCAGTTTTTTTTTTTATTGCGACTGATAACATAGCTGTTTTTCTCATTGAAAATAAGTGTAGTTTGGTAAAATAAAATCAGCCTATAAAATCACTATTCGATTCAAGTAAAAAAATAAAATAAAATAGCCAGTTCTGAAGCATAAAGAACAGTCCACACGGAAATGTCAGTGTGTGGTATTAATTAGTTCCTTCAGGGCATTCTATTAAATTCCCAATGTGATGTGGACGAGTGGAAACGAGCCATACTTCCACACTGGAAACAAGCTATGATGGATGCCGTGCCGGTTGTGCAGAGGTCTCCATGGCGATCGTGCAGCGCACGCACTGACGCATGCGCACCTGGGGGAGGTTTTGGCCGCGTCCCATGATTCTGAGCAATTAGGCCCAGACCGAGACAAGACAATCACCCCCGAAGTCACCGAGGAGGCACAGCGTGCCTCCCGACAGCGTCTCAGAGTTTCTCAGGGTCTGGTTTTATCTCCCTGCTCCCCCCACTGTGGGGCGAGAGAATCGCAGGCGAACGAAGGAGGGGGAAGACTTTGATGTCGACACAGAAGCGTGGTCTCGGCGGAATTTCCCTCCACATTTTCGATCAAAGTGCCTGATGGAGAACTGACGTTTCAGCCCTCGTCTGAAAACGGTCGACCGCTGCCCCCTCCCCCCCAACACACTTTCTCTCTCTCTCTCCTCTCCCTTTCTGTCTCCCTCTCTCCTTCTCTCTCTTTCTCACTCTCCTTCTTCACCACAGCTCCGCTCTATTGCCATGTGGCTGGCCAAAGCAAACAGGGGCCTGGGGAACCAGGGGCTGGGGGGGGGGGGGGGTGCGGACAGTTGGGATTTAGGGCGCAAACATCATTAGCACACAGATAAATAGTTTTATGAGGGGCAGGTGACATAAGCTCAGTTCATCCCCGAGGTTGAGTGCCCCTCCATGTGTTTTTCTCCCTCTCTAAGGGGCGGGGGCGTTCACACAGGGCCTGAAAACCTGTTCTTGCAAGCTGGACACTAAAACAGGGCTGGAATCCTTCTGACCACCCTGTATTCCCACACCTGTACCACTCTATTTTTGAAACAGTTTGTGTTACAAACCAAACAACATTTTTAACCTACACTGACACATTTACTCTTGAGCCAAAGTCAGTTTGCAGATAATGTTGCGGGGAAAAAAAAACATCCAGTGAGCTGCAGTTTTGCAAGCGGAAACACATTGTTAATGAGAGACGTCTGACTGGTCAAAACTGACAGGAAGGTGACAGTAACACAAATAACCACACATTACAACAATGGTGTGCAGAACAGCATCTCTGAACACACACTCTCTCTTGTACCTGATATTTTCCCAGTTTGCTCCCATGAAACATGCCTTTGCATCGGCCGCTGATAGCATTGAGTACATGCTACTGGGGCTCAGTCATAGTCTTCGGGGTGCTTTTAAGCGCGGGCCACTTGTGTTTGTATGTATATCTCTCCTGCACTTAAACCAAAATCCCAAAGTCCCTCTAAACCATGCCACAAAACCAGAAAGACTGGATGTGAGGAGGTTGTAAACTCAAATAACAAATAACCAATAATGTGTGGTTTTGGGGAGGGGGTGGGGGTGCGACTCAAATCAACTCAACTATATCATATATTGCACTTAAACATGAATATGTTAATATCAAAATATGAATAGTCAAGCTCTTTCTACACATCACATGGACATCAGATTACTCGCTGGCCATTTCATTTAAACATTTTTTGGCGAAGGCATTTCCTTATTCTACACTGCCAAAGTAGTATGTCTGTAGCAAAGACTTTCTGTCAGAGGGTTTTACATTTCACAGTGAATCCCCTGCCTGCGATGGAGAGGCTTACAGAGAGATTCAGCGCTAAGCCTCTGAAAGCAGACCTGCTCATGGAAGTCTTTTTTCTGTGTGAATCACCACTTCACCGGTAAAGCGCCGCAGTCCAGAAACAAAGGCTAATGGGTCTCCTGTGGAGGCTGCAGGCTCAGGGCTCAGTCGGGTCTATTTTTACTTTAACTTTATTTACCCAGGTAAGGTATTGAGCGCACTGCTCTGCTCGGCTTAGTCAGACGTGGACTTTCGTTGTGTATCTGGAAAATACATTTTGAAGAAATAAAATAGGGAAGTAACAATGGCTTTCCCTGTGTTTCGTTGTGTATCTGGAAAATACATTTTGAAGAAATAAAATAGGGAAGTAACAATGGCTTGCCCTGCGAGCCACTAAATAAATGATGTGTTTTTACACGCATTTCTGGCTTACACTTGCTCTTCTTCGCGTTGGCCAGTTTCCTCTTAAAATAACGGATGGCCACTTTTCTCCTGGTTAATTGGAACTGCCAAATCAACAATAAGCGAGGTGTTTTAAAGCACAACCTACGGAGCAGTTTTTAATCGCCGTGTTTAAGTCTGTGCTTTAATTTTAAGATGGATGTGTCAAGACAACTGCAGTGCATCTGTATATCAGGCCGGGAGGCTTGAGTCCACATAGAGACGGGATCCAAAACAGTCAACTCCTGGTCTCTGTGCTCTCGGGCTCATCAGTAAACATTTGCATGATAATAATAATAATACGTTTTATTTTATAATCTGGGTGAGCAGTGGGGAGAGGGCAGGGAGTGCAGCTTTAACCAGAGTGGTAGGCAGAGGGTCCAACTTGAATGTGTTCTTCCCTCGGATGGAAGTACCAAGAAACTGCAACATGCAGCACACAGCAATTAGCTGTGAAGTCCACCAAAACAGTGAGGTGTCATGACACTTACCTGTTCCATCCATTTTCCTGTTTGTCACTCTCCCATCACTAATGCAAAAAAAACCCCAAAGTTATCACAAAAGGACAGTACCACAAAAGCAATGTACTATTAAAATGCATATCCTTTTCACTATATACTGCTTACCTTTAGCTGTGAAATGCTATCTTCCTCCTGTGACTCAGAGTGTATGGCTTCCCTGTGTCCATGTTGGTTTGCATTTCTAAAATGACCATCTTCTAACCCCACAGAGACTGTGAGAGGGTTTGCCCAGCCCACCCTCCATCAAGAGATGAACTTGAAACTTCAGAAAAGAATGCGTGACTGATGCCAGTATGTATCATCACAGAGACAACAAGTCAGCAAAATGCTGATTATTTCAAATGTTGCCTAGTTGAACGGTGGACTGAACAGAACAGAAACTTTTTGTAAATAGCAAAGGGGCAGCCAGGAACCGTGGTGTGATTGATGAATTTATCTCATGATGCCAAAGAGTAAGAGATTTGGGTGGGACCCTTCCCTCTCATACTTATTGTTGTGTCTGTGAAACAGAGGAGAGGCAGGATGGCAGCTGCTCCAGGGATGGTGTAGATATATAGGAGGCAGATTCCTCCAGTAGCCTGTTCCGCTATCATAGCAGGTGCACCTCCAGTCTGGTACAGTGGTTAAGCATCTACAAACTAATAACCGGAAGGCTGCAGTTTTGATTGTCCCCTTGAGCTAGCTGTTCAATAGGAGGTATACTGTTGTAAGAATGCACAATCCTTGAGCAGGTCTGCGCACATTTCCTAAGATAAAGAGCTCTGATAAGCAAACAAAAAACTATGATATACTGTAGGTGTTCTTTCTCCCCTCCCTATCTTCACAGGGCCCAATTGTTATGGTACTGTCGATGCGCGGTTGGTGTTCCTTTTCAAAAACCTTTTTTTTTACCACAGGCAAAATGAGGGGGGGGTAAAAAAAAGCGAGAAAGAGCCATTTCACATCAAAGACTCGGGCAGAAGTGCTTGACTCTCCTGCCGGTGACTGCTATCAGGAGCCGCGAATCGGCTGCGAAACCACATCTTAAAACCAGCGGATCATGACTGATGGGTTGAGGGAGAGCCCCCCACGGCGTGTCGGACTGCACAGAGACGGGGGAACGCACGGTCTTCC
This sequence comes from Conger conger, assembly GCF_963514075.1. Classification (NCBI taxonomy): domain Eukaryota; kingdom Metazoa; phylum Chordata; class Actinopteri; order Anguilliformes; family Congridae; genus Conger; species Conger conger. The sequence continues at coordinate 7,767,109 of NC_083766.1, read as the reverse complement.
CGTAACAAAGAACGACCGCGCACCCACAATCCTCCGCAGGGCCTATCCAGACAGTCGAGTCTACCCAGACACCAGGGCTGGGGGCTACCAAAACAGCTGCTACACCTAGCGCATAATGATGAGACAGAAAGGAAATCGGATGAAAATAAAAACTGTAAACACTGTAAGAAAGCCTACATAGAAATATGTCAACGTGTAAAAAAAATAATAATCGTTTAAAATCTTGAAATCTATTTGGTACGGTAAATTTATCTTCCCACCAATGCTGTATGTAAAATGTATAAATTACAACATCAATTACATGATAAAAATCTTCTAAATATCCACCTCCCATCCTAGGAAAAGGTGGTTTCACATTAACCCCAGTACAGAGAATAGATCCTCTTTAATGACCAAATATTTTGGAGAATTCCTGCGAGATGTGTCTCTCAATTCATAGGTTGACTAATTATGTACCGCAGGTACTAAAAACCTTTAAAATTCATCTTCACAAATGTTTCTGTGCATTTCATGGCAGCATACCAAGATTTGTATTGGAAGCAGCAATCAAGAACAATGGGGTGTTCAAGAACAAGCTTGACACAGTACAGGATGCGCCCCAGACTACTGAAATTCAAAGCGTTGATGGGGAGGTTGGCCCGCTCCTGAATTAAACATGTTTTTACGTTGGTTGTAGTAATTAAAAGCATCAAAGTATGTACAAGAAACAGTGTGCGAGCAGGGAGTCAGTGGCAGCTCCTGGATGATCTGGAGGTGAGTCAGTCTGTGAGGATTAACCCGGGGCTTTGCTTTTCCTCTCATTATAAAGAGTTTATCCCTGTCTTTAAAACTGCAGCCGGACAGACTTTGACACCTCTTGAGGAATTTTTGGTTTTAATGAAAGCCAGCGTTCCCTTCGCTTCCTGGCCGGCTTTGGAGTGCTCTTCCTCTGCGTCTCACGGTCGCGGCTAAGTGCAGACCATCACACTTCCCAAACAACCTGAAATATAATGCGGCCACTGCCAAATGACTTCATGAGAACACTTGGCCCAGTTGAGAGGAGGAAGGAAGAAAAAAAAAAAAAAAAAAAAAACAGGCGACACATCTCTTATATTCAGGCAGTTTAGTTTCATAGAGGAAGCACTGAGTGGATGGGCCACAAGGCCCACATGACAGGAAGGCATTACCGTGAACGTAGATGGTACACTGCCCAGATCCCTCCGCTGTAGCCCCCGGGCTGAACGATGGGTGTCAGACCGCAGTTCTCCGTGTGCCCAGAATGCATCTGCCACAGCGCTGGGACAAGACAGTCACCAGGCCGTAACCACGGGAGACGGGCAGCATCCCCTCTGGAGAGGAAGCACTTTGTTTTTTTTTCCCGTGGCGGTGAGGCGAAGCAAGGCGACGGTCTCTGGCATTGGCCTCAGTGCCTGTCAGCCGCTGACAGGCAGATAAAGCGATTAGCCCGGGCGCTCTTTCCCCGTTCGGCGGTGAGCGGAGCGCCAGGTTGGGCAGATTGGGTTACGCCTGGCTGAGGGGGGTGCGGCTCACGGCATCGGTGTCGGCTCCAAACGCTGAGCCGCAACTCGATAGCCTACCTGCGGGGGAGGAGCACAGTGGCAAAGCAGCCTTCGCCCCAAAGTTCAACTCTTATGAGGGCATCTTTTGAAGCTACCATTTCATAGGAAATTTTTTCTTCCTGAATATATACATACAAGTTTAGTTTATTTTTCCATCCCAATTCAGTACAAATCTAATAGTTATGGAAAGCATATTATCATAAGGGAGAATTCATTCACAGAGCCACTTAGGTAAACAAAATTAAACTAACCAGAATGTTTTTCTTTTTCCTTTGCTTTTCATTCACTTCCTGCGTCAGTCATAGCAGTGTCCATGTACATGCGAAGGAAGTGCTGGAATGCAGTAGGCTGCTGACCTCACTAAACCTTGCTAGACAGGACTGGAGTCTCTTACACGCATCGGGACAAAGGTCGCGGGGGCCAAAGGTGACCTTCTGCGACCCTTCACAGCTTACCTCCAGGTGTGTTATCAGGTTTCTGTGGAAACTCTTCACACACACCTGCAGGGCTCCTGACAGTCCCCACAGTCAGAGGCCTGTGCCACCTGTGAACTGTGCCAAAACCGATGAACTTACGCGCACCTCGGTCAACTCCTCACTACTGCGGGGAAGGGCTACCTGTGACGGCTGGTCTATTGAAGATTGTGACACGAATGGTGTAAGAAAGGTAACCTGACCCAGTCGCGGAAAAATGGTGGGTCCACACGTTACTTACAGAACACCCCTTTCAGATGTAAGATGTTAATTTGCATTGATACATTCATTGGTAACATTAATTGTTCTATTGGTCTGCTGTTGGTCTGCTGTTTATCCCTACACATATCCCCAGAATAGTGGGTGGCCTGTAGCGTAGTGGTTAAGGTAAATGACTGGGCCACGCAAGGTCGGTGGTTCTAATCCCGGTGCAGCCACAATAAGATCCACTTAACCCTGCATTGCTCCAGGGGAGGATTGTCTCCTGCTTAGTCTCATCAACTGTATGTTGCTCTGGATAAGAGCGTCTGCCAAATGCCATTAATGTAATGTAATGTCATTGGGGAAAATGGGTCTGAAAGGGGGCATTATTCCCTTGACTCCTGGTCAGATTTGCTGTTGCAATTCAAGGTCTGCTTTGATTTTTAAAGATGCCATTAAAAATGAGTGCTGCCTTTCTGAAATATAATACACCCCAAACAAAGCATTGGTTTCAAGGTGTGTGTGTGTGTGTGTGTGTGTGTGTGTGTGTGTGTGTACCACTGGTTACAAGGTGTGTATGTGTGTGTGTGTGTGTGTGTGTGTGTGTGGTTGTGTGTGTGTATGTATGTGTGTGTGCGTAGTTGTGTGTACCACTGTTTTCAACGTGTGTTTGTGTGTGTGTGTGTGTGTTTGTGTGCATGGTTGTGTGTACCACTGGTTTCAAGGTGTGTGTGTGTGTGTGCATGCGTGGTTGTGTGTACCACTGGTTTCAAGGTGTGTGTGCGTGTGTGTGTGTGTGTGGGTGGTTGTGTGTACCACTGGTTTCAAGGTGTGTGTGTGTGTGTGTGTGTGTGTGTGTGTGTACCACTGGTTTCAAGGTGTGTTTGTGTGTGTGTGTGCGTGTGTGTGTGTACCACTGGTTTCAAGGTGTGTGTGTGTGTGTGTGTGTGCGTGGTTGTGTGTACCACTGGTTTTAAGGTGTGTGTGTGTGCATGTGTGTGTGTGTGTCAGTTCCCTCGAACAGCTCAGACTTACAGTAAAACACCCCACAGAGAGAGCCTGTTCAGTTTAGACTGATGAAAAGAGAGGGAGGCAAGCGGGAGAGGCTCTCTAAGAATGAGCCTGCGACACGCCAGAACAAAGACATTCACTTTCACAATAGATTCATAAATAATGTTAAACCATGCTTTTATATTTTTCCTAAAAATAAAAAGTGCAATGAGCATGTGGCATGTGATGTACTATGTCCTGTGTATTATATTAACAACATCAATCTGAAATAATCGAGTTTGAACAAAACCGTCTACGTTTATTGCACTTCCTCTGAAGTGCACTCCATCTCGAGGAGTCTGTTTCAGTTTTGACAGGCTGAGGAGAGACGGGCATTTTGGGAGCATTCTCTTTCTTCTCTTTCTACCTCTTTTCTGGCACAGCGTTCTACAGTTATGGCTCTTTTTAAGTTCCTTGGCTTCATCTCACCAGTCAAACCCCTTCCCCAGCATTTAATCCTCAGGAAAAAGCTGGAACAGGGTCAAATATGAGCACACTCCAGCTTTGTGTCCACACCATATCTCTCTTGACTGGATACCAGAGTGACTAAATCTGCCACTTCCTCTGTCTCATGGATCCCAGTATTAAATGGTTCCCCCCTCCTTGTCGTCCCCCCCTTGCCAATCTTCCCTTGTTGCCATGGGGATTCTCAGAAGGCCCGCCCAGAGTGCCTATTGTGTTGAGCATGTCCTCTCTGAGTCGAGCCATTGTTTGTAGTGCGTGCATATGTGTTGTAGCTGGGGGTGTTGTAGCTGGGGTACAGGGATGGGGGGGTGGTGTGTGTCTCAGGACTGATGGGGGTAGCTGAAGCCAGGTCCTAAAAACTCCCCCCCCCCCCCCCCCATCACAATGATTCTGAGAGGCGGGGGCTGTGCTGTGCAGAGACTCAGCACAGACCCCTGGGGGGCAACCGTTTCCATGGCAATCCTTGGCGGGTACAATAATTGACTAATGAATCATCACAAATACCTTGGCCTCATCAGCCCCGCTGCATTGCACGGAAAGAGAAGGGGCGGAGCTCGGCCGTCCCAGACACAATGGCGTGACAAGGGGCGGGGCATAAGGTGAACCCAGGTGGCCACCAGGGAAGCCAATGCCACGCCACAAAATAAAAATGACCGTGGCTCTCCATCTTTAGCTGGCAGGTCAGTTTATGTTAATATCGCTTATTGGACTGTGTCTGTCCGCGCCGAGCCCGGATGAATAAAAATAAGCGAAAGAGAAGGTTTCATGTAAGGCATTCTGGAAGAATGTGGATTGGGCCATGGCTTTGTTGGGGTTTTGAGGCACTGCCCAGTTATCTTTATTTATTTGTGTGATAATTGTGTCTTTCAAAGCAGCGCACACTTCAGATGGAGATTATCATTACATGCATCCATTACATTACATTATTACATTAATGGCATTTGGCAGACGCTCTTATCCCGAGCGACATACAGTTGATTAGACTTAGCAGGAGACAATCCTCCCCTGGAGCAATGCAGGGTCAAGGGGAGGGGCCCAACGGCTATGCGGATCTTATCGTGGCTACACTGGGATTTGAACCCCCGACCTTGCGTGTCCCAGTCGTTTACGTTAACCACTACGCTACAGGCCGCCTCTTTAAGAGCAAGCTACAGCAGGTAGGGAAAAACAACAGAACCAAGACAGGGTTATATTTTCCCCCAACCAAACTGATCGCGGTCTAAAACTCCTTGTTGCAGAACGTTGCTTGGGTTTTTTTCGACGATGTGAAACGGCAAAGGAGACCCAGCTCGTCGCTGAATGGCTGCATTCCTTCGACCACATGTTGTCTCGTGGGCTCAGTGTGGCGAATCTTAGGAGGCCGTCACAGTCTCTCTGACAGCATCTTGTTTATGACGGACAGCAGCCTTCGCAGTCGAAACAGTGAAATCTCAATGCTACGCGGCACCAGGACGGACTAGGGCTTCCATATTTCTTTCACAGTGTTTTCACAGTGTTTTCACTGTCCCAGAGAACTGGCTTCCCTCTGGAGCCTCTGTGAACCGGTCAGCGGGCTGCAGTTCAAAATGTGCTCCAGTTATGCGTCCCAGTTGAATTTCCCTGACTTTCTGCGTTTCAGCGAAAAAGCAATTGAGATACACAACAATCACAGCTTCGCAGGGGGGGCGGACAGGCCCGCACGTTCTGAAGAATAATGAGCCACGCCCCAAACTTCATTAGGCTGAAGGTCCCAGGCGGGCTCCTGCCTGAGAGGCCGTGACTGTCAGCGAGTCACTTCAAATGACCGAAGCGTGTTCCGTAAAATGCTGAGTGGCTCTCACCTCCGGGTGAACACGCACCGTACTGGGGTCAGGGGAAAGTGTATTCAAAATGAATACAGTGCAGTCCGTAAGTATTTGGACAGTGGCACAATGTTTCTGCTTTTGGCGCTGCATAAAAAAAAGGGAACTATGTGTAAAAAGTCCTACGTGGGTCACCCAATATGCACGTAAATTGCCCTGAAATTAAAGTTTGCACTTTGACCTCATATTCATTGTTTCATTTCAAATCCAGAGTACAGAGCCAAAAGAATAGAAAGTGTACCGTTGTATAAGGAGGGGAAAACCTACTGTAACCAAAAAGCAGGCTGTGTGTAGACACCTGGAAAAATGACCGCTAACCAAGAAAAAACAAAAGAGCCCTGATGTTATACAATCGAGGTTGTATAGGAAACTGGGCTTGATTGTGGATTCTCTCGGGTGCTTCGATTGTTGTACCCTTGAGTAAGGCATTTAGCCTGAATTGCCGCAGTGCTGCATATATCCAGCTGTAAAAATGGAGCGGATGTCAAAATACGTACGCTGAGTAAATTATTCTGGATTAGAGCATCTGCTAAAGACGGCAATGAAAACGTAATGTACTAATATAGCACTTGTGCCGGGTCCCGTGGGCTGGTTTGGTATGCAGGGCCCTCGGGGTGGGTTCTGATCGCATTGCACGCCGGTGATTTCGGCTAACTCCCTGCCGGCTAACCGCTAACTGCTCTATCCGCGTTGCCCTGTCCCTCGTTCAGCGAGCGTTATGCACCTCCCTCCGGTTACCCTGGCAGGCTACCAAATTCAACAAAGCTCCAGATGGAAGCCCCGACAAGACGTCCAAAAAGCGTACAGAAATCATGCCATCTTAATTAATGGAGGGGCTAGAGCGTCTAAAAGATGCCCCAAATACAGCATAGCCTGTAGAGTGGCTGTTACTCTGAAGGTCAAAAGAGACAAGGGTGTCGCAGCTCAGTCATGACTGCGTTGTCACAACTGTTATGTCTGCATTTCCTCTGCACACAAGGCCCTTCATGCGCCAAACAATTTTTACATTAGAAAGGAAGTGATCATCTGCTTCTGCAAGGCCTGTGTGGGGGGGAAGAAAACAATTCATCAACAGGGACTGAAATTGGAAATTGGCTGTAATCGCTTTAATCTGTGCTTGTGACTTTCTATGTCCGGTTACTGGATTTTCTGTTGTGTATGTTTCTATCTGTACTGTATCTATGTCAGCAGATATCCACACAGATACATACTGCTGGTCTCAATTTCATTTATGTCTGCAAGTTTTGTGAAATCATAGCTGCTCTCTGATTAACTTATTAAAATGGAATATACTGCCGATAGATCTAACTCAGGTGGTATGGTGATGCTGTGAATAGCTCTGTCACCTCACAGCAAGAACGTACTGAGTCTAAATCCCGAGCAAGGGCCGTTCTGTTTGGAGTGTTCCTGTCTCCCCTGTGTTCATGTGAGTCTCTGCCAGGTACTTTCCAGGGTGTATTCCTGCCCCTTGCCTCTTCCGTTCTTTTGGTTCTTTATGCCAGCACATGCATTTGAAATGAATGCAATGAATATGGGGTTAAGATGCAGACTGTCACCTTTAATTTGAGGGTACTTACATCCATATCGAGTGAGCCATGTCCATTTTTATGTCCATACACCCCCCCCCCCTCCCCTCATTTTAGGGGACCAAAAGTAATTGGACAGTTGATTTCTCAGCTGTATCTGATTGGCCAGGTGTGTTCAATTGTTTCCTTCATGCAAGTATAAGAAAGCTTTCAGTGTCTAGTCTTGATTCTAGACTTTTGATCTCCTTTGGAGTTTGTCAACATGCAGACCAGAGTTGTGCCAATGACAGTCAAGGATGCAATTATGAGGCTGAGAAATGTATTCATACACCTTTATTGTAAACAGAAAACAGTATGGGCGCAGACAGTGGAAAGTCTAAATTCCTACTGAACAAAAATGGTCAGCCGTGTGTACTGTAGAGATCCACTGCAGTCAACTTACTGTAAACAAGTTTTTCAAATGTAGACTCAATACACACTAGAGTTAATCTGGCTCTGATCTTCCTTATTGTAGCCACTGTACAGAGACACAAAGCATATCTGTCTACCATTTATGCAGTTGCGCTAATGCAGGTAAAGAGCTATGATGAAGACATATAATTGCTACTGAATAACAGATAGATATTTTAGCTGGATAACATGGCTCCGTAATGTCATAGTTCAGTGCATACACTGCTTGTTTATTGTCCAGCAGTTTATAACAGTTAACTGTGTTTGAAACTCCACAGAAGTCCTTTGTTAAATATAAAGTTGTATAAATGGATAGAAATGTAAAAACTGTCCTCACAATTGCCAGGTGCCTAATGTGGCAGCTATCAGTTATTTTCAGTAAGAGATAGGCCTCTCCTCCAGTCGACATTTGCTGCCCTGTAGTTCTGTGTGCACACTTTTTGTTAAACATGTTTTTAAAAGTGTTAGATGTTAAAGTCATTCTAGATCAGGGTATCAAATAACTGACTAACTGACCTAACTAATGTCACTGTGCTCCCATTGTACCTTCTGATGCTCAGTCGCCCTGGCGACATTTGCATAACTGTAGGATTCCGTACTGCCCCAAACGTTCTGATAAATGACTTTGTGAGCGTTCCCTGGCAACCCCGCGAGCTACTTGACCCACAAACAGGACTTCAGAACCGGGACGGGCCCGCGTGTCGTTTAACGAGCGCTGCTTCCTCAGACCCCCACTCGGCCTCTGAAGGCTCATCCGTCAAAACTCGCCCAAATCTGGGTAATTCAGCCGCAGATTAATGTCGTACGGGGTAGCACTGTCTGCCTCGTTATGTTCTTATTCCCTGAGCTCGTTAGACAATCGGTCGGTGTATTGTACCTCGGTACTTTGGAGGCGAAAGTCACAAGTAATTTATCCCCTTACTTCACACATGTAGTGCTTTTAACATTCAATGGATGACTACAAAGTGCCCTCCACTGCCATGCAGCTGGACCTATTAAGGCTCAGGCACAAAGCAGTCTAGTGGATTAGTTCCAGCAACTGGATTAGTTCAACGGGAAGCGCCCTTTGGGTAACCTTGTGGCCTTTGCATTCCGGGCCTTTCCGTCCTACAGCTCGTCAGACAGCCCGGTTATTGGGCGACAGGACCGTTTTCATCGCCTCTGCGGCCTCCTGTGTGCAGGACTGGCGGTCGTGCAGCGTTTGGTGGTGAGAACATGGAGGAGGTTGAGGGCAGATTTCATGGAGGGGTGGGGGGGGGGGGGGGGGGCAGTTCTCCGACTTTGGACTGAAGGAGGACAGCAGCTGCAATGGAAGAGAGAGGCAGAGAGAAAGAGGGGAGAGGGAGAGAGAAAGAGACAGAAAAGGAGCAGAGAGTGACAGAAACAGATGGAGAGAGAGAGAGGGATGGTTGCAGAGTGAGAGGAATATGGAGAAACAGAAAGTGATCGTGATTCAGAGATATATACGGGGGGAACGGGGGGAAAAGAGAGAGAAAGAGAGCAGATGTTAGTGAAGAGCATCTGTGAAACAACAAAGGAAGAACAGAACAGAACCATTCCTAAAGCAATCACTGATATTTTCCTTCTTTCACCTTTTTTACAGGAATATTACGGTGCTTCTGCACTAGAATCCTGTCTTCTAAAGACATAAAATGGGGAAATAAAATTTAATTCCTGGGATTTGCATAGTCTTTGCAAAATTAATGATAGAAACAAACAGTCTCAAATAAAAGTCAGCAATACAACACTCTATTAAGCCAGACCTGGATAGGCCCATTAATTGTCAGTGTTTATATATTTTGTTGAAAGAAATTAAACATTGTAACTATATCAGTCTCTACTATGAAAAAACAATTTAAAAAAATGCTGGGGCTTAGAAAACAGTATTGATGTTCTAGTTTACTGAGCCTAAGGGCTTGACCCTAAAATTCTGTGAGCTCACCTTCCAAAAGATAAATGTCTGGGTGTGGATGAAGATTCCTGTTCACAGAACACAATAGCTTCAGCAGCTGTGAGCAAGATGGACAGGGAAAGGACAGACAGCCTGCCATGTCGCATTGAGAATAAATCCTTTTGCATTGGGAAGCCAAAGCTTGCTGGGAGCCACTACTAAAGGGGCTATAACAAGTCGGACATGTTTTTTTTCACCATCGCACGACCGGACCTTCAACCCCTGTGATATATGACCGGGATTCCTTCAGAAGACGGTGACGGGAGGGGAAAGCAATGCATGTTCAAAAGGAGGTTTTGGGCACTTACAGACATCCTGTCGACAAGGCGCCTTCGGGGGCAAAACTCAGATTACTTACATTTTGGCCATAGGATTTATGGAGTCATAATGATATACTAACTGCCCATTAGCACGGACATACCCCAGTCACAGAAATAGCTACAGTAAAACGGAGATCAGCAACAGGGGCAGGTTGAAAGGAATGATTGCAGTTCTTAGAAATTCTCCAAAACAATAAATAATTCAGTTCTCCAAAACAAGAGACACTACCGTACCTCAAAAATGTTGTGTTCTGAGGTCAAATTCTTGTTTTCATGCGTAATCTCAGGTGAGGATAGTTTTCTTATTTTTCACCTTAAAAAGTTAAAAAAACAGCATGTCACATTTGATGTAAAAAAGGTTTTTTAGATACAAATGTTAAAAATTATATTTTTGTACAGAATAGAGAATAAAGTGTCTTTGATACTTTCGTTTCAGTCCTATGTTAAACTGACCTTGAGGTACAGCCATAATTAGCATAAGTTGCCTCAATGACTTTTGGGCAAGTTGACAACTTTTCCCCACAATAAATTGACAGATAGAACTTGCTTGTTGTGAATCGTTGTGATATCATATAATCCGCAACTACGTTTCTTGTACTAGTTCTAATTGTAATTATACTGTTATTGTAAATGCATTATTATAGATAGTTTAAAGCAGCAGACATATGCTTGCAGCAAACAAAGTCTGTTTTGTGTAGTCCGACTATCAAATTGATGCTTGTACCCAACTGTGAATCTGACTACATTAGTTAGATTAGTCAGATATACAGTAGACCATAACTGCCACATGCCACAGTCAATTTGGTGAATATTGATGGGGGGAGCTTGCGTTCTTCTGTAATTCGTCATAGAGATTATTGACAGGAAATGGGGCAAAGGGAATGTTCTTCAGTTGCTCTTCATGGGAATTGTTGATGGTTAGAGAAGTTTGTTGCTGACAATAACGGGGGTAATTGGGCTTTGGGGCCAACCACCTCTCAATCTGGCCCAGCTGCTCGTTTGAAGATTTTTTTTTAATTCAATATTCAGAAAGACTTGGAGAACTCACCTCAAGTAGTGTGAAAACTGATGGGGCATATTGTCACAAGTGCACACCCTCAACTTAACTGTCTATAACTCTGTAATGAAATAAGATATGAGTATGTAATTAATTGAAAATATGTGCGTGAGACTCCATTCTTTCATTTGGTATGACATTTATTCCATTTTGATGTATTGCGCTCAATAAATGTAAGAAAGAGTGAAGTGTGACCATATGCCCCACTCTCCCCTACTGATGTTTTTTGGTTTTGTTTCCCAAATAAATTACTAGCATCCGCCTATCTGTGAACATGAATGAGAAGAAATGTGTTCAAACTGAAACAAAATGTCATATGCCAGTTTTTGCTAATTCTTCCATTAATCCATCAATGGTTTATTTTATAAGGGCGGCCTGTAGCATAGTGGTTAAGGTACATAACTGGGACCCGCAAGATCGGCGGTTTGGTGGTTAGCCACAATAAGATCCGCATAGCCGTTGGGCCCTTGAGAAAGGCCCTTAACCTTGCATTGCTCCAGGGTCTCCTGCTTAGTCTAATCAATTGTACGTCGCTCTGGATAAGAACGTCTGTCAAAAATGCCATTAATGTAATGTCATTTCATTTCCACCAGTTTGCCTTCAATTACATGGGACTGATACTGAGACTTGAAATTGAATGAGGGGAATAATCAGCCAGAACCATATTCAGCCAACCCTGTCTGTGTGTTTCTCCTCTAGCTATAGCAGAGAGCACAGTGCTAGGTTAATCCCTTTCCTCCTTAACAGAGCTGCTCACACCTGCTTCTCCAAAACTGCCTATTCACAAATCTATACAGAATGCCAGAGGCTTACAGAGTAAGGAGACAAAGGATTTTAAGAGGTGGTCCATGTCTAAATAAGGCTGTAAAAAACAATGAAATCTTAAATGAGCTCACCTTCAATGTAAAAATAGTGGATACTACTAATTGTAAGAAATCTTTCAAACAGTTGAAATACTGAGTACTGTGATGTGATCAATGGGATGTGCTAATCCTGATCTATAGGAGAGAGGCCGCGTCAGGACAGGAAGCAAAGACAACAACATTTCTCCTGAATATCTCCTGAATTACTGTGTCTCCATTTCCCCTTTGGCATCGAAGGCCAGAAAAAAGCAGTGTCAATTTGCAGTAGCCTGCCTATTTTGTTTAAAAGCAAAGGGAACAGCAGTGTAGCATATAATGGAAAACAAGAGGCATAGTGCAAGAACTGGCAAATGATACACAACAGCTGGCGTTGATAGGCCACAGATCTCTGACCCTGACATTTTCTCCCGAGTATTATCAGTGCCCAGCGAAAATTACGCTAGGTGTTCTGTTAGCTGTAATCACATTGGCACAGAATGGGCTGCCCCTAGTAATCAGTTGGACCAGCAACCATATAAAACAAAGATTTATACGGTTATTTATGTACACAAACACGGGGACAGAAGGGAGGTGAAAACTGCAGAGCACTGGGTGGCATTGATAATTACTTCATCATTCTTATTTATACCAGAACAGGCAAAGAGTATTACGGTTGAAGAAAAGCAGTTGTGTAATGGAGAATATTATGTTGATAACAAGTCTCATAGGCCAAACAGGGGTTTATTTGATTTCAGAATGGTATAAGGGAACAGGTTGAAGGTGGACTGTAAGAATCTACTGTCAAGTACAGTATGCAGCACATCATACCTTGTTAAAATGTGAACACAAAGCTAAGAAAGTTGCTGTTTTAGAATAATGAATTATAGCTATTTAAAGCAAAAAAAAAAAAACAAATAAGGCATGTCACCCAAAAATAAATGGAATGGGTGCATAACAATGCATGATTAGGAAACTAATATTACTTTGCCTTGGTAATTGCAAAGTATCTATGTTTATATGTTTCAGAATGTTCCATTTGCCCTGCTTATGAGTGATGACGACTGTAAAAATGGTAACTTGCAAAAAATTCTGAATTTGAAATGTTCAGAATGCTTCCAATTAAGTGTGTTATGTAGACATGTAAATAGCATTACCAACACACCAGCCTCCATCGTTCAACATACTGTACAAGACCATTTAAGAAAAATGCATTGCAGAATACATGCTGAGAAGACTCCAGGAAGACCTGCAGTTTCATTGGTCTACACCAGGGGGTTCTAAACCACCTGTGTACAGTGGTTTTTACTGCAGTCAATCTGCAACAACTTTTTGGCCACCGCCAAAGAAGGTAAGTTTGGAGAAAAAAGGGTGACGCCTTTATAGAGAAGAACACCTTGCCAGCTGTTAAGCATGGAGGTGGATTCATTATGCTTTGGGGTGGTGTTTGGTGCTGGGGGCACAGGGAATATTGCGTATTGAGTGGAAGAAAGAATGGACGACACCAAATATAAAAAAATTCTAGAGTCTAATGGTCAAGCATACCAGGAAAAACGGATGAAGGTTTTGGAATAGCCATCACAGTCCCCAGACTTGAATATTATTCAAAATTTGTGGAGAGATCTCAAGGATCTGCAAGGAGGCCAAAAAATATTTCTGAGCTAGAGGTGTTCTGCCAGGAAGAATGGCAAAAAAATCCAAAAGCGAGAATTGAAAGACTCTTAGCTGGGTAAAGGAAGTGTTTACAAGCTGCTATAGTTGGCCAAGGAGGAGTTACAAAGTACTAACTGACAGGGATCCCAAACTTTTGCACAGGGCCTTTTTTCTTTTTTTGTAATTATTTTGAAAATGTCAAAATCCATCCATCCATCCATCCATCCATCCATCCATTATCTGAACCTGCTTATCCTGATCAGGGTCGCAGGGGGGCTGGAGCCTATCCCAGCATACATTGGGCGAAAGGCAGGAATACACCCTAGACAGGTCGCCAGTCCATCGCAGGGCACACACACCATTCACTCACACACTCATACCTACGGGCAATTTAGACTCTCCAATCAGCCTAACGTGCATGTCTTTGGACTGTGGGAGGAAACCGGAGTACCCGGAGGAAACCCACGCAGACACGGGGAGAACATGCAAACTCCGCACAGAGAGGCCCCGGCCGACGGGGATTCGAACCCAGGACCTCCTTGCTGTGAGGCGGCAGTGCTACCCACTGCACCATCCGTGCCGCCCAAAATGTCAAAATGTAAAATAAAAAGTAATCTTACTTTAAAATTTGAAGAAATGTGTCATGCTTAATGTTGTACCATTTAGAGGTCAGGTTCTCTTTTGTTCACTCAGATATTCATTGTAAAAGGCTTTTTGACCAGGGGTGTCCACCTCCACCGTTGTGATCGGAGTTTATAGTTAAATGTATCTTGGAGATGTTATATTATGTCGTTACAAGATAGATTTTGCATTATTTTAGCCCACCCCTGCTCTCAACCCTCTCCCAGGTTATCACACTGGTAATATAAATTACCTCTTGAATCCTGACCAAATAGTTAACTGTTCCACACCTACTGGTCAATGCTGTGGTTCCTCACTGCATGGAGTACTGCAATGGCATCCAACCTTTCCAATGCATCTTGAAACTCTGCTACTCATGCATACTATTCCTTTCCATACACTATAATTCCTTCTGGTTCTTACCACCCACTACAAGCTGTTACGTGCAGCTCAGTCTGTCCAAGGGTAGCTCCTTCAAACACCAACAATGCACACACAAACCCTGATCTCTGTTTTGCTATATATTGCATTGCACATTGAAGTGATACTTTATTTTATTTTAAAACCACTGTTGGTCAACGAAGGTATGGACACTTTATGAAACAAATACAACCATAGATAATACTTCATAAACAATGGTTTTAGGGTCAGATGGATTATTCTTCCGCTCGATTATTTTTCCCTGAATCTAAGTCGACAACTCCAGCTTCGACTGTGAAGTCTGTATAAAGTGAAAACATGGCAGCGTCCAAAGAATTTCAACTTTAACGTGCTAGCCTCACTCAGAATTACAAGCTTCGTTTATAGTCTACGGTCGGAATTTGGTAATGTTTGTCTGCTCCTTCGATCTAGATACAAATGGGGCTTTGTCAGTCTAATTGTTTATGGATTTGTAGCGCGATATATCCGTCGCTGGTATATGCTGTTTAGCTAGCTTAGCTAGCTAACTTAGCTACTATGACTATGTGCAAACGGATGCCTTGCTTTTTGAAAGTAATAGTGATGGAATTTATACTTTGAACTAATGTGAGCGAGAGTACAGTTTGTTTTCTTTTTACACAGTTCCCTAGATAACCTAGCTGCCTAAGTAGATATTCTCCGCGCTAGCATGCTGTACATAACAAGCTAGCAAGCTAGCTAAATAACGTTAGGTGTGTTCTTGTGATCTAACGACGTTACAAGCAAGCTAGATACGTAGCTAGTTTAATATGCAGTGTATTATTAAACTGCATTGTAATACGCTAAAGAGACTGGTAGCAGCAGTACATTTTAGAAAGCTCTATGAAACACTGATAGACGACTACATTGGATAATGTCGAACTGTAAGTACCTATAGCTTGTGATATAGTACCACTGAAATACAACGTTATATCTAGGTAACGTTAGCTAATATAGCTAACGGCGTACGATGGGAATGTAGCAAGCTACATGACACTTATAAATTAGCCATTTTGTAATGTTCGATTAGATAGTGTCAGGTTGTTAAATTTGCAAAAAAGGCGTATATAACTGTAGTGGTCTAGCTAACGTTATTCCCAGGTCGTTGCACCGAGTCGACATTCCTGAACTGGCAGAACATGGGCCTGATATATATTGTATTCTGCGCCTTTGGGAAATTATTGGACGTCTTATGTTTCGTGCTGGATTTGAACTTTTGGGTCGTAAACTCAGTGATACGGCTGTTGACCGGTGTAATCTCCTTCCTGCACAACCTGCCCTCGCTGCTGTCCAGCTCCGCCATGGAGTGCTGGAACCTCGCGTTGGTGTGCATCCTCACGGCCGCGGAGGGGTTTGCGAGCGCTGCGCAGGGCTCGTTTCATGCGCTGGGAAGCGGACTGCAGGCTCTGAGTGGCGTGTCTGAGAGCTTCAAGATGGCAGGCCACCTGTCCTCTCACGTGCTACTGCGCACCAAGGAGCTAGTGCATCGCGGACTGCTGTCTGGGCACTCGGTGCTTCGCCAGGCCTTCGAGGGCTGCGGCATCGCGCTCAGCCTGGCTATCTACTTCGTCAACACTGTCGTCAACATGCTGCTCATCGGCACGCAGAACTGCCTTACAGCGGTGGCCAGCGTGTGGGACGTGGTGTCCGGGCCGCTGCAGAAGGCACTGGAGCTGGCCCTCACCATCCTCACCTTCATGTACAGCAGCCTGGTGGCCGTGTCCGTCCTGCTCTGGGCCCCTTTCAAGCAGGCCCTGGAGTTCCTGGGCTCGCTCGGCCACATCTTCGTCACGGTCTTCCTGCTCAACGTGTACGGCCTGGTGCTGACTCTGGCGGTGGTCCTCGCCGTCACCGCGGTCTACGTGAACCCGCAGCTGCCCCGGCGGGCGGCGCAGGGCGCCCTGCGCTACGTGGGCACCGTGCCCGCCCTGCACCGCCTGCAGAGGGCGCTGTACCGCCTGTACCTGCTGGCCCTGGAGCGCGCGCAGACCGTGCTGGAGAGGGGCGTGTGGCAGCGAGCGCCGACGCAGGGCAGCCAGACGGGACGCGGCGGGAGGGAAGGGGGCGGCGATCGCTCCGAGGGCGACCCGTCGAGGCAGAGGCCCCCGGGCAGCCCGGCTTTTCGCGCCCGGCGCGCCCCGGACGAGGGCGACGTGGCCCCGGCCCGCCAGGCCCCGCAGGGCGGCCGGCGGCCGGACGGCGACGCCCAGGACCCGGGCCTGCTGTGCTCGAGCGCGGACCGGCCCCTGCAGAGGCAGCCGCACGCCCCCGCCGACAGCCTGCTCACCCTGCTGAAGGAGCACGAGGAGCGCAAGAAGTGCGTGATCTGCCAGGACTGCGTGAAGCACGTCCTGCTGCTGCCCTGCCGTCACCTGTGCCTGTGCCGCGACTGCGCCGACATCCTCCTGCGGCAGCCCCCCCACCAGCACAGCTGCCCCCTGTGCCGGCAGCCCATCGGGCACACCATGGACGTCTACCTCTGAGCCCCCGAGGAGCCCCCCCCGGGGAAGGCCGGTCTCAGGGTCGCAGGGCGTCCGTCGTCACCGGTGGGCGACCGGGATCGGGGGGTGGATTTTAGAGCGAGTGATGATTTCCCCACATCCCGCTCCGCCAGGGCTGTTACCGAGCGGATTTCCCCCCCCCCTCCCCCCCCGCTACGCCGTCGCCCACCTTGGTCAGAGTTCCCTCGGTGTGAGGCTCGGATCGACCCCCAGGACGAGCTTTATACGCAGCTCTGGTGTAAGTGTGTGCTGTGTGGAGATTGCGGCCGTCGCTATCGGCCCGTCGCGGGAGAACTTGAGTTGTCACCGTTTTTCCCCCCCCTGCCTCTCCCTCACACCGGTGCCCGTGTGACTGGCACAGCCCGAGGCGTGTGCTTGTTAGTTTAAGACCCAAACACGGCACGAGCTGCTTGCTTGGCGGAGTGGCCGCAGTGCTGCTGCTTGCTTCATGCCGTGCTGTGTTTCCATCGCGCTTGTGGTGAAGCTCATCTCAAGGTTTTGTACATTGACCAAAGCATTGATTACAGCACTCATTAGTATTAATTACAACACTCATTAGCACACATTCAAATTATTATTTTTCCAACTTTGGAGCACATTTTTTTTTTTTGAAAAGTTGCCTGAGAAGAGCTTTATGCAACACATCTGCCACAATGGAGCATCTGACTATTCAGGCTTATTTATGTTTGATAGACAAAACAGCGAGAGCTTGGCTGTGCCTCTTGCTATGTGTGTGTGCGATTTAGCGAGGATGATATCCGGTGAGGACATGGACTGGGATCAGGGTGATCCATAGACCCACAGAGAGGGGCTTTTTCAGTGTTAACTGAGCACCTGCTTCCATATCCCAGTGAAACAGTTGTTTACTGATGAAAGGGAAGGTGCATTTTTTGTAAGATCTAAAATATGCAGCCTCCCAATATAAAATGTATCCCAAGTTATTTTTCCTGCCACTACAAAATGTTATTTTCTGTGACTGAGGCTGAACTTAAATTATTTCTCAGCTCTCATTGCAACATTCCAAGCAGCCTGTAAACTTGACCTAATAGCCCATTTTTGGATATAATGTTGTTTCTTTCAGTGGTTCAATTTTAGGTTTGCTCTTGAACAGCATAAAGGACCAACAAGAAATCCAGCATTGGATTTTTCCCAGATTTTGGGACCAGTGCCCTCAATGTCCATCATTATTGGGCCAACCAAGCCAGATTTACATGGCTGCTGAGTCAGTATTCCTTTAACCATGTTTCTGTTGTTTTCTGTAGCTTTTGAGTTGTGTGATGGAAAGGTGAATCACACTCAAGAGTGAATGATTATTTCCATGCTAATGCTATGGGGCGTGTTTAGTTCTGTTAACGTTTGTTAATGTACTTTAAGGAGGCTTGTCTTTAGATTACAAAGTTAAAACTTGAACTAGCTGCATTAGAGACGTGGCACTTAGACCTTACTAAATTAAGTCTAGTTGTCTGATAATGACAGTCTGATAAGTCTTGAAGAAAACACGTGATGTTATAACTCTACTGTAGTTTAACTTTCCTGGTTTTGGCCCAGTTTTGAGCTGCAAGTTTTGAGCAAATCTGTTTATCTGTGTCAGCTCTGAGCTGGATTATGCAGGATCACCAGTTGTGTTTGAGACCTGGTTAAATATAATGCATTTATGCCTCCATTTCGCCTGATGAGATTTGGCACTTATCCCCAAACTTGGTCTTTGGCACATTGGGTTTTTCCTGCTTCTTACTACTCACTGGGAAGTCGTCTTGTTCTTTACCTTGTTGTGAATCCTGATGGTAAACTGACTGCTCTCTCTTTAAAAACATTAAGCTTGCAGGTGCTTAAATATGTGCTTTGTTTTCTGGAAGAATGTGGAGCCAATGAACCTTTATATTTTGAACATTATATTTTGCGTTTTTCGTTTCTTCATTTTCATTTTACATGTCAGTTTTGCCTAATCCTGTTTGTTCCTTTGTTTTCTGTGGCAAACCAAAGAGTTGTCTTATGTTTCAGTAGATGTTTTGTCAAATTTGTTACGTGTCCAGTTGCATAGACACAAAGCATTTCAGCTTCTTTTATTTTTATTTTATTTTTATTTATTTTTTGTAATTTTTTTGAGGAGCGGAGTAGACAAGTGTCAGTTGTTGCTGTTGATACTGTTGTACTTTTCAAGTGGTGGACTGGAATTTTGCTTGGTCCAATAAAAGAAATAATGGCTTATTGGGACTCGTGGGTGCCACTAATGTCACTTTAATTTACCAGGCTCAGTATTAAATTGATAGATAACCTCTCTTGTCTATCCATTGTTACATATTGGAGAGCAGTGCTTATTTGTCTGGGAAGCATTGATTCTTCAAATGAATGTCACAGTTAGTTTATGCTGATGTTCCAGATTCTTGCAATTTCCTTTAATAACCGTGAAACATTCCAATAGTTTCATATACACCGTATTGCTGGCTTTTTACATGATTTCTTAGACACTACCAGAGATACCAGAGTGTATATTGCCAACTAAGATCATTCTATTGCCCTTTGCATTGTAGTTTATTGCTGCCTTCATTATACTGAACTGTTGCAGACTGTAGGCAGTGAAGAATTTCATGTATGTTTTAATCCCCACCGTGGGTTTAGAATGTGACAGACTAATTTGCAAACCGTGCAATAAATGTACTGGCTTCAAAGTGTTTTTTGTGTGTTTCTGTGTCGCTAAAAAAAAAAAAAAAATGGAACAAGTGAGTGTGTCCGGGGTGGGGGCACATGCATATGCACACAACCCTTCAACGATACCACGCAAGGCATGTTCTAACTGATTATGTTCAGATGAGTCATTCCACACCGACTGAACCACTGGCTCCCACCTTATGTTCTCAGATTGAACTCTAAACAGGCATACACATTCTTTTATATGAGTTACGAAAGATTGCAATGTTTTTTTTAGTTATAAAATAATATCAAAAAATACACACACATTAGCATTTCATTTTAGAGCACTTTCAGCAGCCTGTAAATCCTGTTCTAATAAAGGTATCATCACCAAAATGATCAGGAAATGTCTTGATTTCTATTGGCTGTAAACCTGAAAAAATAATCTGAGTGCCTAAATATGCTAAAATATGCTCATATGAGTGTTTTTCTTTTTGTTGTTGTTGCATGTTTATCGTGACAAAATTGGGGTTTAAAGTATTTTAGGAAGTGCAGTCATGGAGTGCAGGATTTATAGACTTGAATTTGGCACCAGCAATGTGTGCTAAGTAGCTGCAAGATATATATCTTATAAATCTATAGTAGGTCTACCTAGGTGTAAAGTTCATTTTGCTGTTAAAAGGTTTTCGGTCTTAAATGGAGAACAGGATTTACAGGCTGCTGAAAATGCTATAAAATGAAATGCTAATTTGTGAGTATTTTTTGCTATTATTTATGTTTTTTAAAGAGGCATAACTCAGAATTCATAGAAAAATCATAATTCATTAAAAGCAACAAATATAGATACTATGAGGTGAGAGGTTTTAGTAAAATTGGCTGATTTCACATGGAATGACTCCTACGCCTCTTTGCTAAAGCTACTGTATGGAAGTGAAAGGACTGGACGATGGCGCCCTGAACGGATTGAGGGTCCGGGTAATTCAGGAGGATGTCCAGTGTCACGAGCTGCCATTGAGACCAGCAGCACGGTCCCCGTCTGGGGAAGATAATCAGGGCTTCAGTTACCGTTAGATGGGACCCAGCAGGGAGGGGCTTTTTGGGGGAGGAGGGTGGAGTTGTCAGGCTCCCCGAGGACCGTCCCGCGTGAACGGTAGACGCGCTCCGCGCTATTCTCAGGGCCGGGGCAGGACCAGCAGAGCTACATTTAAAAGTCTTTGTTGGCTCTCGGGAAGATAATTGGCCAGCAGGAGGCCATTACAGACCCTCCGCCCCAGGCAGAGAGGCAGCGTAAGAGAGGAGAGGCGAAGCGTCTTGTAACGGCAATGACAGCTGTAAGATAAAGCCCCTTTGACATCCCCGTCATTAATACAGTTCCTGATTTCATAAGAGTTGCTGGGGCGAGGAAAGGGGGTGGGGGGGCTCTAATGTACCGGAGAAAAAGAAATCAAAGAAACGCGTGCCTGTGCTAATGGTGCATATGTGTGCCTTTGTTTCGGCTGTGATGTAAATGAGTGAGCCTTCAATAGAGTAGGTGTGGCTTATCTGCCTTAAAGCCTGAAAAAAGCATGGCGGTGGTTGTGCTGTTGGGGGGGGCGGGGGGGATGTCCGTGGATGTTCTGGAAAGCCAGCAGTAGCTTGCAGAGGGACGGGACTCCGTAGTACCTGGCACACTGGCACAGGTGAAGAGGTGCAGAGGGAGGGGTGGTCTGTTTATTGGGGTTGTCAACACTAGGACAGACACACTGGGACGCTGCCCGCCCTCTTACTCTAATGGGCTGGCGTGGTGGACGACACAATCTGTCACCAGCTGTCTCCCACGGCAACCCGCTGTGCCAAGGCCATACGTCATTCCAGGCTGTCGGCCTGTCCCGTTGCGTCTCCTCCCAACCCCCACCCCCCCCGCCTCCCGCCACACGGAGGAACAGGGCTTCAGCCTTTGTCTGGTGGGAGAGCCAGTCTGGGATATACTTGTTAACATAACATAGGACCTTGTCACATAAATCCCAGAACTGTGCGAATGATCAATGGCGATTATTGGCACCCTTCATAAAAAATTAAAAAATAAAGTTTTTAAAAGGATGCGTATTATGCACAACACAGATAATAATCTATATGTTAGGTTCAAACATATGAGGAGAAATACATACATTAACTCATATTTCACTGTTTTCTATTAAGTAATCAATTTTTTTCTGAAAACCATTTGTGTCAAAATTATTTGCACCCCTAATAATTCTTATAAATTATTGTCAAATTAAACCGTGAAATTGGCAATACAATTTAATTTAATTTAGTTCATGTCAGTTTAAAGAAACAATATGGAGTGATTCCATCACTTCCTGTTTCACAAGAGTATAAAAATCCCATTGTCATCCATCAGCATGGGAAAAGCCACATAATAGTTCAATGTATGTAAAATACATAAGCAGGTAAACATACCACTTAATAATAATAAAAAAGTAAAACACATGCATGGTTTCCGCACCATGAGGAAGATGGTGAGGGAGGCCATAAAGATCCCAGGGATCTCAGTTAAAGAATTGCAGAGATTGGTTGTGTCTTGGGAAGAACCAGACAATGGTACCTCCATACCAACAAACCATTTGTAACGATGGTTCCAAAGCAGCCCTTACTGAGCACAATAAACCAAGCATCAGGAGTTTGCCGAACTCAATGATTCTGAAAGGTTATGCATGGAGGAATGGTCAAAAATCTTTAAGCATATCACAAATTCTAGGAAAAAAACTGTTATTTATCAAAGGTGTTGGAAATAATTCTGGAACCCATTGTATGTAAGATCCAGTTATCTGTTTCTATAATAATGCTAATAATAATAACCATAATAATATCAATAATAATAATAACGCCATAGATATTTGAAGAGTAATCGGGGGGGGGGGGGGGGGGGGGGCACGCACGCTGTGTGGGCCTCATGCGGTTACGAGGTTAGCTCTGTGAAAAGTTGTGTCACGCTATGAAACATTTGCTCTAAATTATTTGAGCCATTCAAGCTAAACTAAACAGAAACATACGTGGAGGCTTACGCACAGTCTCGGCGCAGCCTGGCACTGCCTGGCACTCTCTCTGCAGCGTGTGCGGGTTCTGTGTAGTCACGCTCTTTACTGTACGGTAAAAACACCTTACTGAACTCGTGTGCCTGCTTTCCGCCCGCCACCCTAAACCGGCTGCGTGTTTGATGTGCTAAGAGAGAAGTAAAACAGAGCCAGAAACGCATCCCGGTGCACGGTGGCCCAGGCCTGCAGGAATTTACTGAGCTTATCCCGCAATCTCTCCCTGTCTGCCTGTATTTCTGCCAGCTCTTTCTCTCTGCAAAACACGCCTATCCTAAAATACCAAAATAGGAAGAAAGAAAAACCTTCTGTGTGTCAACAGCTCAAAATTATTTTTGGAGCAAAACGTGAGGTATGTAAATACTGCCTTAATTCACTTTCAGCCCTACTTTTGCCCTAAAATGTCGAAATTCTTTTACCCGAATTTGGAATCAAAAGATGCAGATTATGAAAGCCAAGATATTGTTCAACAAAATGAAGATGAAAGCCCAAAATGAGCATTCATTTATGTGAAATTGGCCCTCTCGACTTGCGATGATAGAACAGGTGTGTGCTATTAAGTGTGCTATTCTAAATCATAGCTATTATAATGGCTATAATTTGCCATTCCAGGTGGAACAATTTTAGGAGTAAAACATTTTTTTATAAAAAAAATTAATCAGTTCCTGGATTTATTACTCCCGTTTCATAACACGTTGCTGTCAAATTCACCAGTAAAAGCTTTCACTGATTGAGAATGTTTAAAAGGATCTACCTATGGAAAATTACTCAACACCCACGAGGGCCCCTACACATTCCTAAAGTACAGAAGAATTACAATGTGAAGGCTGCCACAGACTATCTTCCACGAGAGGCCAAGCGGTCGACAGTGGATTTGACGACCAGCATCAAGTGCAGACACGGCAGCCACAGAGCGCGAGATACTCAGAGACTTGCTGACACCCAGCTGTCGTGAAAGTGAGGTGAATGTCACGTGATTCCGTCACGACACCGACCCCCCCAGGACCCCCGGGACCCCCTGGAGCCCCTGGACCCTCTGGACAGCTCCCCATGATCACCTGCTCCATTTCTCCAGTCTGGTCACGGGCCTGCGGCTTGCCTGGGGAAAACAATCAAACCCCTGTAATGAGGGGTGGAGGTCAACAGAATAGCATTCAAGTGCTATTCGGTATTGGCTGCCCAATTGGTTGATGGCCTTATTTTGGCATGATAAACAATCCCAAAGGTCGAGAGTTGCAAGATGTGGGTCATTCCTCCAGAAATAATTCAATAATCAATGTCAAGGACAAAGCACCAGTCTACCGGCAAGCGTCAGCTTGTGAATAAAATAGCACTGCAAATATGATATCAGAATGGAGCATTGCATTATATTACAGTGCGTTCTTGAGGTTCAGCCATAATATTGAGGGTGGATTTTATTGCTTTTGCAATGTTGTCAATTCCGCTTTTCTAATTTACAGAAACGTACAGGGAGCCGTCACAGAGTCAGGGTACCAAAGCCCTGTTAAAACCATAAGTGTTAATGGCCATTCATTTTTTGTAAATGGCCTCTGAAGATTGTTTTGAGGGATATTTAATGCACAAGATGGGGAGCGAGCAGATCACGGTATGCCTCATACTCCCTGCGTAATTAAATCCAGTTCAGCAGCTTCAGTCTGGGCCTGTCAATTAGGCGGACGTATATTGGAGATTTGCTGTCTGGACAATTTGTGCATGTTTAAACAGTGGAGTGGGGATCTTGGGGGTACGGGGGGTTTGGGTCTCACAAAAAGATACCCCCCAAAGAACAACTTAATGTGGAGGGGCAGTGTAGAGCGCACCTTCTACAAATCAATATGGTGCCTCAATAGCCCGTTTGTATAACTAGTCTAAGAGCCCACACTTACAAATGCCCTCTTCTGTGTGCACAATTGATTAGGAGGTTATGATTGATGGGCTGGTTAGTGCGTATTTGCATGACTCACAGTGAGAGATGCCAACTGCCCCCCGGTATTTTTTGGTACCGGTTCCTAATTGGTCGGTACCAGAGTACCGCTAAAGATTCTGGACAAACGATACTGTTGGTATTTTTCAAGAGTCTACCTAACCGTTGCGTAATTATGACACTGCCGCCGTCGACAGGTTATGACACAGCACCCCGTTGTTTTCTCTAGTAGTCAATATGCCGGCCGTAAGAGCTAAGCGCTCAAAGGTATGGGCTCACTTCATCAAACCCAATGAATCCTCGGCTCAATGCAATATATGCAAGAAAGTAGTTGCGTCAAAGGGGGGTAACACCAGCAACATCATGAAACACTTGCAGTCTACCCATAGCATAAAGCTGAAGGAGTGTGGCGTGTTAAACAACGCATCTAAAGTTAGCAACCCGGCAGACGCTAACAACACCGTGCCCTCCGTGCAGGCAGACTCCGACAGTGCTTCTTCATCAAGTCACGGTGAGTGTATGAATCATTAAAGGGGAAGTGAAATACTAGATTAAGTTGGCATAATTTACAAGATTGATTCCCAATATATACATCCTTAAAGGTTTAAAACTGCCAGTAAAGCTGGATAAAAAATAATAAGTAATTCAATTACCCTTTTTTAAAACATGCGCAGCGCCATTTTATCCGAGCGTATAGCGTGACGTCACTCTGTCCAGAGCGATCTCGGCTGCTCCAGAGAGAGTAAATATGTTGCTTTTCCTTAACAAAAACTGTTCGGGCTAAATGCGTCAAGAGAAGCGCCCCCCCTACACTGTTCTGTTTACATGTATGTGTCTGTTGGGTTGAACATGTAGGCAAGGGCTTTGGTCAGCTCCCTAGGTTTTTTATTTATTTCATCTATTCTGAGAAGCATTTGTAATTTTAAGTTAAGCTTCTGTTCTGTTGAAGCATTATCACATTGACAGTTACCTTTAAGGCTGTATGGAGCTGCCTGCTCGTTTTTTTGACATACCTCTCACTGCACATGTTGACTTGCTAAGGGCTTAAAAGGCAGGTGCTGTAAGTTGTTTAATGATGTTGCTGGTGTTACCCCCCTTGTGGTAATAAAAAAACGATTGAATCTTTTACCATCTTGTAATGTCTTTAGTTTATACACTAAATTACACGGCGTGGTATCGATAAGAGTATCGATCAATACCGGCACCGATAAGGAGTATCGGTATTGGTATCAGTCTCAATAAAATCCTAACGATACACATCCCTAATCATTAGCGATAAACCTATACATATGCAGCCCATTCCATAAGTATTTGGACAGTGACATAATTGTGGTTTTTGGTTTCTGTAATTCTTACACTGACTGCGTGATATGGATATAAATTCCTTCTATTTAAAGTTTACAGTCTGCACTTCAACCTCTTACTCAGTGTGTAATTTCTCTTCTATTGTGCTGGAGTACAGAGACTGACAAAAAAAAAATAGGAAAGTATCAGGTGTGCCTTCTTTCATTATCAGCCAATATAAAGGAGTATAGACCCAAAGACTGGTGATTGACAGCTGCTCAGGCCTATTATATTTCTGCAGCTCTTGCTCCTGCGGCTTCTACCCATCAAAAAATGTGTTTCTTAAGCATTACAGGAAATATAATTATAATAATAATTAACAATTATATTTTTTTATTGAATGAAATATTGTTTGATTTTGGTTGGCTCCACTGAAACATTAAATAAAGTCCTGCATTTTTCACAAGTGCAGCATTTTTGGTCAGAGTAATCATAGTGTTTATTTTTTGAAGCTTTTTATTTTGTGCATTGCCAGTCAGGGGTGCCAATAATTCTGGAGCCCACTGTGTACTTCAGAGAAGACCACAGGTTTATCTGCGAGTCTCTGAATGAGATGGCCCTATGAATCTAACCAGGCTTTCCAAACTGGAGGAGAACAAAGAAAAATCTGAGTGAAAACTGATTCCAAAAAGTCTGTTTTTCTTGTGAGCTCTGGATTCAGAGTGCCTGCTGATTTCTGCCTCCTGGTCACAAACTGTGTGACGACAGGAGGCTCTAGGCGAGGGAGTACCTGCCAACTAAATCACAGAAACTTCTGGGTTCAATTGCTTAACCTTAGCATGTCGCTAGAGATCTTGTCAAAAGGTTGCCGGAGCTCTCTAGTGTGCCTAAAAGTGAACAGGATTGTGGGTAGAGGCAAGAGGAGGGGGTCAGCTACCCCTCCCCTTCTCACCAAAGTAGTAATGCGAGTACTGCCATTTGAGGGAACTGTGAGAAAGTTTTGCGCCGTGTTTACAAATCTTAAAATCTGTTTTGAATGCATTTTCCATTAAGATTCTGACCCCCCGCCCCGCCCGCCTCTCTCTTTCTCTGTGGCCCGCAGTCCGTCTCAATTACTGTCCATTAACGCCATTAAAGGCCCTGTGTGGCAGACGCAGTCACTTCTATGTTCGAAACCTTCTCATCCCTTCCCCGTTGCTCATTGATAGCATGCTCGCGCGACAAGCAGAGATGCTCGAGCAGTCTACTAACAGTGGGGTGTGTGGCAGGGCCGTGGAGAGGGGAGGGGAGGGGGAGCTGTCTTTATAAATACTCTTCTCCCGCTTTCTGTCGGTTTTTTTTGTTTCTGCGCCGCTCCGTCTCCAGAAAGACCCCCTGCAGGGTGGGGCTTCATCCTTAATGAGGGAGATGAAAGAGAGGGAGCGGGGCAGGGCTGCTAATCAGCGACTCTCCACAGGACCCCTCACTGCGCCCTCTTCCTGGCTCCCCCCCCTCCTCTCTCCTCCCTCAGCGCTCCTGATTCAAACTGGCCCGACAGCGCCCCCTACTGCCGGCCGGGAACGCGCACATCGCAGGCTGAGACGGTCAGAGGAGGGGTTCAAACGCTCGTCCTCCGGGCACACACGACCGTGCTCATCGTTTGCTAGCTGATGCTGAGCCTTTCTACGCCATGAATTGGCGTGAAATTTACGAAAGACACTTAGTTACATTCCAAAATAGAAAGATTACTACTGGTTTTCAGGATGTAAAATAAATCACGTATTGAAATATATTGAAGTATATGCATTCTGTGAAAAAATTAAAGTGGTGCTGCTGACATTACTAGGGGCATTACCCGGTGCTCACCACCTAGAAATTATCAACAGCCATTTGACGCACAATGTCAGGATTTGATATTATATGACATGATGGCAGGAGGTTATGTGGAGTACCTTTGCAATATAATGTACTCTACAACATAATTTAATGTTTCTTAGCTTTTCATAATTCAAAACCTTTTGAATTACAACTATTCATCTCCTTCATTGGTGTGAAATTCCTGTGCGATTGGACAATTTTAGGGCAGTCTTGGAACTGCTCTCAGGCCCTTAATATACCAGAGACCATGAGACAATTTATAAGTACCTCAGTGAGAGATAACTGTTACTGTAAACAAATGTCATCCATTTTGAGTTCCGGGTATTCTTTCTTAGCCTGTATTATTCTTGTCTCTTGACTATGAGAATGACAGTGAGGTCCAGAGAATGCATGAGATGCTTAAAATCAATGGTCATCCACAATCCAAGGTCAGTGGCATTGAATTTTTTAGAACTTGGACTAATGTTTGGTTCTGCAATATGAAATGCATTATTATACGGTAGCATAAGGGACTGAAGTTTGATACCTGTTCTCATTATTATTACACCATTACAGACTGTTCATAAAGCCTTAATAAATAATTAATAAAGCCTTTTTGCCATAAATGCAAAGTACTTCTACCAGAGTAATTTCAAAACGCAGTAATTTGAAAAAGTAAAAAAAAAATGTTGCCTCTGCGGCACAACTGTAGTTAATGTGAGCTATTGGGCAGCGCGGAGCTTTTCTGTGGCACAGAGGGATCTGTCGTGAAGTGGATTTTTCTGATCAGCATCTGACTCTCTCCCAGTGGTCTCCTTCCCCTTCCGGTCCTTTCCTCTGTTGAACAGGATGCCTCGTCGGAACGGGGCCCAGGGCTTGTCCTCAGAAGCCGCAGAGGCTCCCTGACTCGCGGTGGCGGCGCTGCAGGCTCCTGTGTGCGCTGCGGATGGCGACGAACCCTGGTCCTGCTGGAGAGGCACACGACACATCTGTTTCTTACAGAAATTACAGCTTAAGCGATGTTACTGTTTCAGTTCCACATTTATACTCGCCATTGACTGTTTACGTTACATCTCTGACATTTCAATTAAAACTGAGGAGCGGATGAGATTATTATTTTACATCGTTGCAGATGCTAAATCATTGAGTGATGTTCGGAGTGAATCGTGTAGCACTGCTGCCACCGTGTGGATATGCAGGTTCTAATCAGGGTCATGGGACATCAGGCGAATGGAGTCTCTGGCCAAACAACTGACGTTAAAGGAATGTGACCCGGTCTATCATAATCAATCGGAAGTCGCAACGGCCAATTTTACATAGATCTCCGTTTTTGTAGAAATATTAATTTACGGCTGTTCTAGGCTTGCATCGTAATTTTGTAGAACAGTACCGCAGCTTTCATAATCTGCATGTCTTTATGCCAAATTCAGAGTAGAAATATAGTTTTTAAGCTTTTAAATGCAAAAGTAAAAGTAACAACGGAGTTGTGCATTGTTTGGAGGTTGTCACCAGTCATCAGTCACCATGCCATCACAGAATCACAACCACTAACGACCACTTTAATGTCTTAGCCTTCATGATTTGTATGTCTCAATGTCAAATTCAGTTTAAAGATACAGTGTTCGTGGCTACATCTTAATGTATTTGCTTTCATGGTCTGTATGTCTTAATATCTAGAGTAAAAATATAGTTTTAAAGGGTTCATACATAAGATGACAAGGTATAGCCGCGGAGTTTAGTGAGCCCAGTGTCGGTAGTCTCAACCTGTAACTACGAACTTTAAAGTCGTTATTCTCAAAAACAGGGTTTGGTGTTCAAATTAGAAATTAACGGGACACAACTCCCTTGATATCTGGAGTAGAGAGATAAGTTTAGTATCGTTAGAAAGCTTACATTCTCGTCTTTCAAGTGAATAGGTTCTCTTTTGATAGAGCATTTGGGCAAATCCTCTATCAAAAGATAGAGCATTTGCCCAAATGGGCAGACTTATCTATGGGCAAAATTTTAGTATCCCTATTGTAGCCTCTTGCTAACAAGCTCTATCACTACTACCCCAGCCTTGTACTCATATGTATTGCGATTAAATCCTCCTTCCCCTCTCACCATAACCTATTCTGAAAAGTGATTATTTTAATGTTGAATGTGTTATCACGTTCTTGCCCTTCATATGTCTTTTAAGCTTTATTCTCCATCGGGTGCAGATCAGCCAAGTCTTGTATTCCCTGGCCTCTCGGAGGATGCCAGACGGAGCATAAAGATTACATCAGGCCATTACCTCTGACTCAGGGGCTAATCCCCTGTTCAGCAGGAAAATTATAATAAAAAGGCCTTCCAAGCCATGAATATATATTACTGATTATATATGAAGTTTGTGACGTCAATGTAAGGTCAATCAAGGGAAACCTTTTTCCCAAAACGTGTGTAAAAGAGTGGTTGAAAATGGTTGAAGAGCAGGAATCTTTCAAATGCCTAACTGGTCTGATGAGTGCAATAAAAAAGATGAGTATTATGAGGTCACCAATTATTACATGGTCAGGGCACATTGCACTGTATTATGTATGACCGCTGTGCACCCATCCAGATGATACAGTACAGTGAGTAATAGATCTCTTTTCTGCTCTGGTGCTCATGAACAAGCAGATTGTCATGCAGACAGTTTCTCAGACACTGAGAATCAAGGGTAGTCTCATCACTTTATTGAGCCTGGTCTCACACTAATTTGATGACAGATGACCGAACATTCTGAATATGACCACTGAAATCGGCCTCTGCTTTTAAATCTGAACATCCGCCCCTTGGAGTTGAAATTAAAGGTACAATAGGTAATTTCAGACTACTAACTGTCAAGAGAGGAATTGCAGCAACAAACACCTTCAAACCACAACACTGTTTATCCCTCCCCCTAAACACGCTGATGTTGAAACACCATTGGCAGTGGCAATTAGAAGCAATTTTCAACCAATGAGCTTGAATTATTGTACAATGTTTTGGTTCAGTGCCGTCAACTATATATTTTGAAACCTGAATTTAAGGACTATAAACACAGGCAGAGGGTGAGTCAACATGTCATTAACCTTGTTCAATGATAGGAAGGGATTTACAATGGTCTGGTAACAATGTTTTAACACAAAAATCTTACCTATTGTACCTTTAACTTCCAATTCCCCAACCAAAACTGTGCATACAAAACTTTTTTGTCTCTCTATGCTCAATTAATATTGTTAGTGTTACATCGTAATCCTAATCTTAACCCGTGTTGCTACTATTTCTTGCCATTTGTGCTCACAGATTATGTGTAAATACATTTATTATTTAATATGTCTGTTCATATTTTCTATCTATTATATATCTCCTTGAAATTGCAGAATGTGGCAGAAGGTGGTGCTTACCCAGGATTCGGTATATGTGAATCAATTTCCAGGGCGTGAAGAATCGGTGCGAGATCATGTTGCTTTATTTGCTTTGGCTACAGTACGTTGGCCATGGAGGCCAGTGTCCATTATTACATTATCAAACCAACGGAAGCAATGAGGAATATTCACCACAGTTACAGGAAACCCACTGTCCATTATAACATCCATTTGGTTCAACTGATGCAGCAATAAGCATTCAAATACAACCAAAGTTATCAGGGAGACAAAGGGCACAGTGCATCTTTCCCAACCTCCTGTTTTTATCTTTCATTCCAACGGTGCTCAAAGATGACAGTATTAACAGGTTAACAATCGCTTATAATGACTTACAATCAACCATTCAACAGTGATAGCCAAAAGATTGGAGATAGCTAACATAGTATACGTAGATACAAATTAGTACAATGATATACACATGCTTTCTGGTCACACCCTGCGTTAGAACATTCATAAAACATACAGACAAACTTAATGAGCATGTTACCACTTGATAGTAGATGCAAGGGATTGATGTTTCCCATATTGTAGAGCAGGGAACATCAAATCTGGCCCTCAAATCCAAAGCCAGGCCTCGTTTTCTTTTTCTCCCTGGTAATTAACTGAACAATTAGTGCCACTGATTGGCCAGACTATCTTCACACCAGGTAAAGGGAGGGTAGAAAACCAGCAATTAATGTTATTGCCCTTGATGACTGTGATTCGATGATCCTTGCTATGTTAACAAGTTTCCATTCTGCATCATTTATTTTCCTTTCAATTGTGTTACTATGGACTCGTACTAGAACATAAACTCCTTATTTATTGTTTATTAAATACTAATTCAATGTTATACATGCTTTATAAAGGCCTTAAGAAAAAGTCCAAATGACCTATATACTTTTTTAGATATTATTGTTTAATACGTTGCTGTTTTTATTTTAAGAAGATCACAGAATTGACCCATATGCTTGGTATGCGTTTTAGCTGAAGGAATTTATGGCAACATTTTTTTAACACCTCAAAATGTTGGATTATATTAAATGCCGCCATGCTGCTCAAAGTCCATAGATCATCAGTCTCCACAGACGCAAATGCTCACTTATCTAATAGAAATTCAGGAAGGCGGTGATTTAAAAGCAAAGGGAAAACCAATCAACACCAAGCTGCAGGCAGAGAATCAGCATTGTAATGCAAAGCATGATGTCAGATTAACAGAGCAAGAAGTACATAGTGGATGAGACAGGCAAATAATCACCTTGAAAATGCACATTATCCAACACAAGCTGTAAGGTCTATCATTTGGGCTCAGTGTCTTACAGACGGTGGCCCGTGTCTCTTGAGACTAAACGTTGACTTGGTTAAAAGTATGAATATTGACATATGGCATCGTGAGTTTTTCAGTGATTAGTTGCTGTTTCTCATATTGCGCATGAGTGTGCGTGTGTGTGTCTGTTCATCTACGTATGTGTGTAAGTGTGTGTGTGTGTATATACACTGGGGCAATCAGACCAAAGGGCTAAGGCAAAAATCAGAGTCAAGTAGAACATGGCAATGGTCAAACACAAAATCAAATCAGCAAACAGATCAAAAGGGGCTAAATGAAATGGTGAATCGACTGCATTTATATAGTGCCTTTTTCTAATGCAGTTTAAAATCGATGTCTCTCAATCACATTCACACTCACACATCAACGGCTATAGGCTGTCATGCAAATGACCAATCAGCTGATCGAGAGCAACTGGGGGTTTACGTGTCTTGCTCAGGGACATTTCGGTGGATTGTGCATGTGTCTGTTCGTCTATGCGCGTGTGTGTGTATATGCGTGTGTGTGTGTGTGTGTGTGAGACCGTCCTGGGGCTACGCGAAGACGGCGGAGTTCTTCCAGTCCGAGTACAGCAGGAAGCCGGTGAAGGTGCTGTCGGTCTTGGCGCTGGAGTAGAATCCGCTGTACTCGGACAGGGGCATCTGCACCCACACCTGGTCGCCCGGCACCAGGTGCAGCAGGGACCCGCCCGACAGCGAGGTGGGCTTGGGCCAGTTCCCGAAGAACTGGAAGAAGGAGGCGGTGACGTGGCCGTTCTTCATCAGGTCGAACTGCAGGCTGGCGCGGTACACGGTGGCGTGGACGGAGAAGTAGTACACGCCCGGCACGCGGCAGGTGAAGCGGCCCGTCTCCGGGTTGTAGTCGCCCTGCTCGTTCAGGACCACCACCCCGAAGGGCACCGCGTTGTCCACCACGGGGATGGCCGTGCTGCGGTTGTCCGCCAGCCGGGCGCTGAAGGCGGATTTGGGGGCCACGGCGCACTCCCCCTGGGGGCCCCTCTCGCCCTTTTCTCCGTGCGAGCCACTGTCACCGGTGTATCCCCTCTCCCCAGATATCCCTGAGGGTTTAGGAGAGAGAGGGCCCTCATTTTTCACCACCAATGTTTCTCCACACATTTTCACACATCCTCAAATATCCATCCATCCATCCATTATCTGTACCCGCTTATCCTGATCAGGGTCGCAGGGGGGCTGGAGCCTATCCCAGCATACATTGGGCGAAAGGCAGGAATACACCCTGGACAGGTCGCCAGTCTATCGCAGGGCACACACACCATTCACTCACACACTCATACCTACGGGCAATTTAGACTCTCCAATCAGCCTAACCCGCATGTCTTTGGACTGTGGGAGGAAACCGGAGTACCCGGAGGAAACCCACGCAGACACGGGGAGAACATGCAAACTCCGCACAGAGAGGCCCCGGCCGATGGGGATTCGAACCCAGGACCTCCTTGCTGTGAGGCGGCAGTGCTACCCACTGCACCATCCGTGCCACCTACATCCTCAAATATGCAAAGGCTAATTGTATTTGTAGGCTAATTGTCTCTCCTAACTGCAACATCCTCCTCCAGTTTGGAAGAGTGCAGATAAGTATGTACTCTCCACTAGATGTGTTTCAGATACTGCATCTTTACTCTACAGACCTACAGCTCCACAGTCATTGCATCATGAGGGTACCCATATACAGATATTTGCATTAACACGCTGGTGTACAGGTCTACTTAACAGCGTACATTACATTACATTACATTACATTACATTACATTACATTAATGGCATTTGGCAGACACATCCAGAGCGATGTACAACAAAGTGCATACCCATAACCAGTACTTAATGACTGTATACTTCAGGGCCCAAATTGGAGTTGCTCTTGTGCAATAAGGCAGGGATAAATTTTCCAATGAAAACCCTTACCCTGAGGGCGGTTTTACAGCTCAGTATGACACACTACAGGGCTGTTAACTGTTTGTCAGCAGCATAGTCAGAATTAAATTCAAGACCACGAGTTATGCAGGAAAATTGTTAGATATTATAACAAACAATTGGCCGATTTATGTACTTTAAGGCAAGAAGGCAAGGCCATGAAGTGGATTAATTCCAATAAATATATTGAATTTATCCTGATGAACTTCCCGAACTGCGTAGGCCAGTCTTACAGTATCCAAGGAAAACAGGAAATGTTTAATCGCTATCACACGGGAAGCCAGTTAAAAATAAAAAGACTCCAGTCTTTTCAGATTAAGTCTGCAACCCCTTCCTGACCCTTCTCAGATGTCTAGGCCTCTTCAGATGACACATTACTGCGTCACTCCTGAGCATGTGAGCAATCAGGCATGAGCTCAGTGAAGCCTCACAGGTTGGTTTTTGTCGCCCCTACCTGGTTCTCCCCGTTCCCCTTTGTCGCCCTTCTCTGCGGGAGGGGCGTCCCGCCCGTCTCTCCCGTCCCTGCCTGGCAGGCCGGGGCTGCCATGCCCCCCGGGGGTCCCCGGAATGCCCGGCTGTCCGGAGCACAGGCTGGGGATCTTGTTGTCCTCCAGCTGATTGGACAGGTTCATCAGCAGGATGAGGGAGAGGGAGAAAGGCCACAGGGTTGATGATGTCATCGCGGCGCGTCTGGACGAAAAAACACGTGAGATGAATAAAGCGGCCGTCTGTTCCAGTGTGACACATAGCTTCTGCGGTAATAGGACACAAATTGAATCCAGGTGCAGAAATATTAGCGCACTGCGTCTAACATGAACCTTAATACACATGGGGTTATGTAAGAGCCAGGCTTTAAGGCAACCGGCCAAAAGCACTAACTTCCTCTCAACTGGTTGGGGAAATTCCATGAGCTGAGAGCAAGCTGCATGATCAGCTTCTGGACTTTACATATACGGTAAGCAGATGCATATCATTATCAAACCCTAAAAAAGAATGAAGTTACATTCTGTTTTCTTATAGGCACTGGCCGCAATTTGGAATCTTGTGGGTCGAACAGTTTGAAGAAAAGAAAACAGTAGGAAAGCATTTGTAGCCATAGCAGATGGCTTTGAAACAGCTGACAGACTCTCGTTCAGAGTCCTTAGAGGAATTGCTCCCATTTTATTGGTGACATGTGTGTGCCAGAAAGCAATTAGCTGTGTGAAAGCTGTCCTTGTTCACTGCAGGGGACCGAGTGACTCTGTGGCTTTCCCAGACTTTGCAGGAGATCTGTGAGCGTTGAGGGAAAGCATGACAGTGGCAATGTGGAGCTTAGAAAGGCAACAAACGTCTGTACACAAGAAGACCACACAGGGGTAAAATGCATAACATCTGGCCTGTAAGCACTTAGCTAACCATAATGATAACATCAACATACTTGCGAGAGATGGAGAATGCACCAGGATACATACACACACACACACACACACACACACACACACACACACACACACACACACACACACACACACACACACACACACACACACACACACACACACACACAGGTATAAATATGTCAAAAGCCAAAATTTGTGAAAGTTCAGATGGGATAAACAAGTCAGAAGGTGCATCCCTCAAACAGCAATCTGACAGCCAGATTGTCCTTTTGCCTAAGGGAGCATGTTTCTTGCTGTTTACAGCTCAGCCCATAAATCAGTGCATTTCTGCAGCTTTTTTTTAAAGAAAGGCCACTCTGGTGCAGGACTGTCAGAAACTGCTGACCCCTCAGAAATGTGCAGCCCACCACTGGCTGTTCCCCAGAGGGGGAAGGGCAATGGGAAGAACAACAGCCAACCCACCCGCCCACCCCAGGCCAACAAATTATTCCCACAGTGTTACTGGACAGCAATAACCATACACTCGCTTGCATTTCATGTGTGGATTTGTTTGAATATACTGTGGAGATCATTTTACAGTTGTTCCATATGTATGCCATTCAATACTGTATACGGAGAACATTAGCTTTAAACAATTATCATACCTGCAATGCATGTATTCATTTACTTGTATAATATGTATAATATGTTCTTTCCTCTTTATCACAGTTCCATTTTCGGGAACTGTCCTGTACTCTCATCACCTGCACTGGGAAAACTTCAGCAAAACATTAATCTGATGAACTTTCCTGATTGGCAAACAATTTTACGTGCTGCATGCTACATAGTACAAGAGTGCTAATGTCAATCGCAGAAGGCAACAGCCGGTAAACATCCGATGCCTGGCGAGTTACTCAGAGGGGCTCCTTTAGAAATTAACCACAAGTAACTTTGTCGACTTAAGCTGAATACGTTCTGGAAGTATGAAGCCTATTGTCCGGCTGTCGTGGAATCCTGGTAATTGCACATGTGTGTGTGTGTGTGTGTGTGTGTGTTGATGTGGATATGGGCACGCTTGAGTGTGTACAGATAAGAGAGAGACAGAGAAGCAGGTTGTACTTTAGTCTCACGCTGTGCCATTTTTCAGTTCAAATGCACAGCCCTTAAAATCCAGCAGACTCAGTGGTCTGACCTCAGCAAGCAGTACTGCTGCCTGAGGCGATGGAATGTTAAAAACACATGAATGTCAGCAATAATACTGCCGCCATTAGAATGAGCCCAGGAATAAGCTTTCATATGAAAAAAGTCATATGGACAATACGGAGTTCATATTCATTCCAAAATGTGACTATAGAATAACAATATGCATCAAAATGCTTTCAAGATTATTTTTCTCTTTAATGCTGTGGGATCCATAGTTTACCTGAGTGACTGCTGACAGTGATACATTTATTTCAATTTAATTTCAAAGCAGCCAAAGCGGACATACAGTCCAGAGCGACATACACAGGCTACATGTTCATGTGCAATCCAGCTTTACTGGATATTTACTGAAGCACTTAATAGGCAGATTGCTGAAGGGGACGATGGCAGCACCCCCACCGGGACTTCAACCAACAAACTTGCGGTTACAGGCCTGGACGCCGAACCGTTACGCCACCCCTACCGCCCACAACATAACCGTAACATGTTGCTGTTGACCTCGGGAAAGCAGACGGAATGACGAATGAGAACGTCTGTACTCACTGTGGAAATAAAAAGCTGCTCCTCTTCTGGAGATGCTGTTCCTTCTCTCCGTCTGGTAATGACACTTCGATGCCCCTCCCTTGTGGAAAACGCACCAGTACCAGCGAGCCAGTGAGACGTGTCTGGTGGATAAGGTCAGTTTTTCCCCTTGGGGGAGCAGCACGGATCACACAGTGAATTGGTCTTCACAGGACACATTAGCTGCAGCGTATTTAATTTCCAGCACCACACACAGCAGTCTGCTCAGTGATGTATTCAGTCATTCATCCATAAAGTTACTGGTCTAAACACAATCCTGTTGTCCATCAGTGATGTATCATTTATCCATTAGGCTATTGGTCTACACGGTCATGTAGTCCAAATACAATAATAGTCCAGCTGTTATGGTTTGATTGAGATGGAGAGACACAGAGGAATAGAGAAAGTGAACAAACCTCCAACAGCTGAGAAGTCTCCTTCTCTGTCTCTTCAGACAAAAAAGAACAGAAAACTCCCTTTCTGGGAAGGAAACCGCAATAACAGCCAATTAGAAACAGGGAGGGGGAGAGAAGGTTGGAACGAGGGAGAGGGGTAGAGGGTGGGAGGAAAGGAGGCTATGAAGGATTGGCTAAAGACAAGTGATTGATGCTAAGCAACAATATTTGAAGTGATTTTTTTTTAAACAGCTCCTTTAAATAGCTCCTAACTTTTGGTTAGTCAGGTGACAAAGCATGAGGAGGGTGGGGGAGGAAATAAGATAGCTGATTGACTTTCATTACTATTCCAGAAGAATCTTCCACAGTGAAAACACAGGGACCGCAGAAGGTTGTGGTCAAAATGAATCTCCATAACCAGAATTTTCAGTCACCTTTTACCTTCTTGAATCTCAAATTTCAAAATATTCATTACAGGCTGAGAGCCAAAGCAAATAAAGTAGACTTTGCCTTCCAAGGCTCTTACAGAACGTACTGCCACATATGGTCTTCTCTTTCTCTGTGAAACGCACATACATACTGATGTCTACACATAGATGAAGACACACTGAAAACCCACACCCCTGTAAGTATGCATTCATGTACAAACATACTCTTGCTAACACACACACACACACACACACACATACTGTACTCTTGCTGACTCTCTCTCACATACACGCTCTTTCTATCTCACTCTCGCACACACACACACACACACTCTATCTCTCTCTCTCTCATGCACACACACACTCTCTCTCTTTCTCTCTCTCTCTCTCTCTCTCTCTCTCTCTCTCTCTCTCTCTCTCTCTCTCTCTCTCCCACACACACACACACACACACACAGTTGTCTTTTAACCGAAAGGTTAAGGTCCTGGAGGGAATCTAGTAGCAAATACTGCTCAGAGATTTCAAAGCATTTCCTTTGCTGCAGAAAATCAATGGCAAAAAATGTATAATAACAAAAGCAATTCCAGCAAAGGACAGATAGGGTGAACTGTAAAAAAAATTCTCCCACTGAGTCATACAGCCAGTATGTACCGCAAAACAGCTCTGAAGAATGGAATCTTACTTAACCTAGAAAAAAAAAAATACCAGAATAGATCCAGGTGTGGATATCCACTATTCAAAGCATGTATTTAGACAGTACTAGTCAAGTATTTTTTTAAATGCATTAACTACAATTCAGTTGATGGAGGGTTGATGGAAGGTTATTCAGGAGTCCAAGAAACACATGCCCAGCGGTTACCCTGAATGGCAGTGACAGGGCACACATTTCAGGGGAGCCTGTTATGGCCTATGCTCCTCCATATTGATGGATCTTGATGAGACGGGTCTAAAATAAAACTATCTTCCAAATATGGAGAAATATAAAAAAAAACTGGGATTAAAATTGGTTTAAAAAGCAGCTGTGTGAGCATGTGTGCATGTATCCCAGATGTAAGTACTCTTCAACACACAGATTCTCGGTCTTTCAATTCGAACCTGTTTTTGTTTAAAGTGCAGTGTATTTGCAGATGTGACGTCGTCTACTGGTGCAAACGGCAGTGTCTGGCCAACTCGGCCACTAAGCATGCCTTCAGTCTGCTCCTCTTTCACTTCTGTGTTTGAGCAAAGTCTAGAAGTCCCAGTATTGTGTACCAGTCTGCACCTGAAGCTATAGCCTCCAACATTCACAGAAATATGATCATTGTGGTCAAGAACGTCATTTAACAAGTTGTTTAACAGCCTAATCAACGGCGTTGCAAGCCGTTTGTAAATCAGTGGAAGTTCGCTTCCAGCAGTCGAGGCGTTTTATTTCGTCAAAGAATTAACTGTTTTTAAACAGATTTTGTCTTCACTTGGCCTACCCGTCATTGGCCATTGGTCACACAGGAAGTGTGTTGTGCAGTGGTGGAGATTACATTACATTACATTATTGGCATTTGGCAGACGCTCTTAT
Source organism: Conger conger (assembly GCF_963514075.1). Lineage (NCBI taxonomy): Eukaryota > Metazoa > Chordata > Actinopteri > Anguilliformes > Congridae > Conger > Conger conger. The sequence goes on along the minus strand of NC_083766.1, from coordinate 7,727,276 downwards.
CCAGAGCGACAGTTGATTAGACTAAGCAGGAGACAATCCTCCCCTGGAGCAATGCAGGGTTAAGGGCCTTGCTCAAGGGCCCAACGGCTGTGCGGATCTTATTGTGACTACTTCGAGATTAGAACCACCGACCTTGCGTGTCCCAGTCCTTTACCTTAACCACTACGCTACAGGCCACCCATTGATGCAGATACTGCAGCTACACTGGGGCTCGTGGTGTGATGGGACCACAGCGGGCAGGCACCGGTAATCCTCTCACAGAGAGCTGGCTCGATGATAAACTCAGCTCATACACAGGCCATTGAGACATTTGTTAAATATCAGGGGGGAGAATGAGCCATTTGCTTTATACAGTATATCATTCAATAGGCAAAACTCATCTCGATCATGGTTATTATGCCTTCTTAGTAGCCCACATAATTGGTGGTTATGTCTGAGTCTATTCCCATTCCAGAGAAAACAGTGTTTAAACTATTCAGTTAAATACTTTGTAGTCATCTTTTTTTTTTTTTTTGGTAATAGTGTTATTTTCTGATATACAAAGATTCCTGGGAAATATGCCTGTGTAGGCCTTTGTTGTTGTCCAATGAAAGGACAGGCAATGTCTGTTAGCCAGCCCAGTGGTTCCCAAACTCGGTGCTGGAGTAACCCTGTGTTTGCTGGTTTTTATTCTAACCGCAATTGCAATCCAATAATTTTTTATTAATTGGGCGCTTTTTGTGTTTAGAGGGATTCATTTCCCCCCGTAAACCACATTTTGTCAGATAGCTATGCATACCATAAATAATACAATTCCCATGTTCATATTGTGCTCATGGTGCTATATTGCAAACAATGCATTAATTCTGCAGAGAAAGTGCATAAAAAGAGGCGGCATGGATGGTGCAGTGGGTAGCACTGCCGCCTCACAGCAAGGAGGTCCTGGGTTCGAATCCCCGTCGGCTGGGGCCTCTCTGTGTGGAGTTTGCATGTTCTCCCCGTGTCTGCGTGGGTTTCCTCCGGGTACTCTGGTTTCCTCCCCCAGTCCAAATACATGCAGGTTAGGCTGATTGGAGAGTCTAAATTGCCCATAGGTATGAGTATGAGTATGAGTATGAGTATGAGTAATGTGCCCTGTGATGGACTGGCGACCTGGCCAGGGTGTATTCCTGCCTTTCGCCCAATGTATGCTGGGATAGGCCCCAGCCCCCTGTGACCCTGTTCAGGATAAGCGGGTTCAGATAATGGATGGATGGATGGATGGGTGGATGGATGGAAGTGCATAAAAAGTGGTCATTTATTTTTATCGATTAAATTAAAGACTAAGATGAATCGGTAGACTCCTAATTGCTGAACGTGTGGACATCTGACCACCAAAACTAAACGATTTGGAAGATAACGAAGAATTGGAATGATAACAAGGCAAACCTGTGTTGATAAAAAAAAAGTGTTCAACCACCTAATAAGGAGCCTATTAATTAACCTCAGTCTTTTATTTGTTACCAATTCTCATGCAGTTGGTGGCAATATGGTGCAATAAGCACAATATGAACATTGTAATTTGCAAAGCTATTTCTGGCATAATGTGGTTTAAGGTCAATAATCCATCTGAAGATCAAAAGTACCTCATTAAGATTGTTACAATTCTTAGATGGCTATGGTTGTGGTTGGAATGAAAATCAGCATATTCCAGGACTGAGTTTGAGAACCACTGATATTGCCTATAGATATATTATACAGCGGTATAGCAGCCAGGTCGATGAAGACATCAGAGTCCTAGGCCAGAGGTGTCCAATCTTATCCTAAAAGGGCCGGCGTGGGTGCAGGTTTTTGTTTTAACCCAGCAGTAACACACCTGATTATACTAATGAACTAATCGTGGTCTTTAATCAAGACCTTGATGAGTAGAATCAGCTGTCTTAGTCCTGTGCTAAAACAACAACCTGCACGCACACCGGCCCTTTCTGGATAAGATTGGACACCCCTGTCCTAAGCTACAGCTAGCGCCAGGGTCGGCAACCCTGGTCCTAGAGAGCCTCGGGTGTGATGGTTTTTGCTTTCACCTAAAAATAAGCAACCGATTCAGACCCAAGAAACCGCATGAGGTGAGTTAACCGTGTAATCAACTGCTTTCATTGATTAATTAAGTGCATTACATTACATTATTGGAATTTGGCAGACGTTCTTATCCAGAGCGACGTACAGTTGATGAGACTAAGCAGGAGACAATCCTCCCCTGGAGCAATGCAGGGTTAAGGGCCTTGCTCAAGGGCCCAAACGGCTGTGCAGATCTTATTGTGGCTACACCGGGAATCGGACCACCAACCTTGTGGGTCCCAATCATGTACCTTAACCACTACAGGCCGCCCTAACTAAGTACTGAGTAACAACGAAAGTCAGCACATGCTGCGGCTCTCTAGGACCAGGGTTGCCGACAACTGAGCTAGCGTATCAAAATACTTCATAAACAAAGTGGATTTCAAAAGAGAAAACGGTAGCCAAGTTGCCAGTTTACCTGTGTCAAAACATTTGTCTGACAGTCAATTGACTGTCAGGCTATTTTTCAAGGGGATTGGTGTTGGTTTTCCAAATCTTGATCATAAAATAAGGATAACCGTAATCCACCTGCATATCACGCTTAATTTCTTAATTCAAATGAAAAGTTGAAAACTATTTCAAATTTGTTTTAGGTTGCGGTCCAATTGTGCTCCCCATGGTCCATGGTAGAGGTTGGGCCCTCCCACCTCCATTGCCCAGTTTCAGAAAGACACTCAGACTCAGACTTATACTCACTCACTCTGACACTCAGACTTATACTCACTCACTCTGACACTCAGACTTATACTCTCTCACTCTCTCACTCTCTCACTCTCTCACTCTCTCACTCACACACACACACACACACACACACACACACACACACACACACACACACGTATACATTCTCACAGAAGCAGAATTATGCCTTCTGATGTGTAGAGGATCTCAAAGGAACAATTAAATGAAAACTCAACTGGAAGAAAAAGTGATCTGGATATGTTTATTATTTAAACTATCACTTAAATAAAAAAGTGCATAGAAAATAAACATGATTAGAAACTTTACTTTTTACAATTATTTACAAAGATTTTTTTCTTTTTTCATTATTTTACATTCAGTCTTAAGTAGTTATAGTACGGTTTAAAATTATTATTTGTTATAACGGTCTTTCCTTCATTTTTGCAATACAAGAACACTGTGGAGACCCATACGGACATGTCACCTTTATCATCATCATCATCATCAATAGTCTTCATGATGGAGCTCAGGAGTCCACATGGGAAAACACCAAAACACAGGAGTGTTCAATTCAGGGCCAGAGAAAAAAGGAATCCTTTTCCAAACTCCCACCCCCCCCTCCTCCCAGGCCATTCCACACAAGTCCCAAACCTCTGCAATACTTTACATGACAGCACTGGTATACAAACAATATATCATTAAAATCATACTCATCCACCCTCTTCAGCAGAGTACAGAAGACATCTACTTAACTGACTAATTCAAAGTAGCAAAAAATAAATTACCAATAGTACGAGCATAAAAACCAAAATGTATAATAATTTTTTTTAAACTAACATCATTACCATCATCTTCATCATCATCATCATCATCATTTTCTTACATAAGACACCACAACAATAAAACCAAAACGTCCTGATAGATAAGAGCAGAGGAGATGTGGTCAGCCAGAAGAACATTTAGTTGGAGGTTTTACCATGGGGGGGGGGGGGGGGGGTGTGTGTGGGGAAAGGCTTCTTTCTCTGGCCTACATAAATTTAACAGAATTATACCACATCAAGTAATCGGTCTAAAATCCCTGTAAAAAAATGTACAAAGAAAGAAAAAGAAAAAAAACAAAAAACATTCACTACCACAATAAAAAAAACACAATCAAAATGGCTGACCTCAAGAAGTTCACAACCACATTATACAGATATATTTTTCATACTATAAATATCGTTCCTTTTTAGAAAACAAAAGAGAAACTGTAGCACTCCCACAGAAGAAGCGCTCACAGGCACAGAAGAACTGGTACTGGGGACCAAAAATACAAGCTGCAGCACAACGGTAATCTTTATCTAAGTTGATACTGTAACACAAAAACCATTAGAGAGTGTACACTGAGAAAAGATGCAATTCGCTTTAGTAAAGCCGCTGTTTGCTACTGTAACTATTGTTTGCCCATTCTGTAATAGTTTGTAGATACTGAAGTATAAGTTGCTATTTATATGTATGTGTGTATATATATAGAGAAAGTTAAGATGGAGTTACTACAGATGCAGAGGTACTGTGGGGATCACAAGATAAGGTGAAGAAAAGACTACAATGGATTTTTTTTTCTTTTATTATTATTTTTTTTGACAGAATGAAGTCTGCCATTTGTACACCCAGAGCTGACAGACGACCTCCCCCTACTGTGAAGGACAGGTCTCAATATTGCATTAAAACGGACCCCGAAATGAAAGCACTTATGCCCCCCCTCCTCCTCTCCCACCTAAGCCCTTCGAAGATTAGCAGCATCACTGCCGTTATTCGGTTCCCATTATATCGAGTTCGGCGTCTCCTCTCCCACCAATGACAGTGGTCCATTATCCCTGCATGCTACTATAACGCTCTCTGTGAAGTTCTGTTCCTCTTAACACGCCATCCACGTGTAAAAAAAAAAAAAAAACAAACCAAAAAAAAACCCATTACTGTTCGTGTGTTCAATGTTTACACATCCCGTCCCATCGTTCTATGTTTAAAATACATTCAATATCGAGTGATAGAACTGAGTGGAGAGACAGAAAACGGTTGACTTGGAACACTCGGCTCATAACAGTGACCATTATACAACGTAACGGAGATGAGCCTTGGTCTGGAGTGCTTCTCACTTTTTTTTTTTTTTTTGAGAGAGAGACACATTTACAATAGCTGAGACAAAATATACCACGGCGGGGGAGGAAAACAGCTGCTCGGTATGAACTAGATTCCTCTGCACTCCCTGCTCAGGCCGCACACTGAAAACAGCCAAGAGGCATAATAATATTTGTTAAATGTGTTTTCAAAATTCCCTTAGCCTACAGATCCTCTGCAGACTTTAAAACCCATTAGCAGGGAGAGGCTGAAGAGGTGCACGTGTTGGTGTGGATTCCCCGCCCCCGTGGAAACAGTGCTCTGTGTAGGGGCAAATCCGTATCATTGGATATCCAACACCATCTATTAGCAGTGCTGCAAATGTACTACGACTAACACGATCCGACTGATAAATGCGCCTAAAAAATAAATATACATCTACCTTAAAACTGGACTGGATACAAATTCACAAAGTTAGCTTGAAACGTTCCACTCGTACTTCAAAATTTCCTCTAACGAGCAAAGACCAAAGATAAAAACAAAGCCTGAAGAATTTAAAGGCTTATGAGTATGCTTAATTTCCCTTCTGTTAGGCCGAAAGGCTGCAACGAACAGAAGCCTGCCAAAATTCAAACAGACGTAATTAGAATGTATTTTCCTACAATTACAATCGTCGGTACTAAACGACGTCCTACTTCTGCGTGAGGCAAACCAACATGGATTGAAAAAACGGGCACGAGCAACTGGTGGACTGCAGTCTATGGGGATGGAAAACAACTTTAGTCTTTGGAACCAAGACATTCAGGCTGCAAAATATGCAAGAACAGAATTTCTTAAAAAATAAATAAGGCAGCTCTCTACATTTAAAAAAGTCTACACCGAGCTTTTAGCCTTTGTAAACAGTTCACTTTCCTACAAAATAGGCGCCAGTAAAATAAATACAACTCGTTTTATTAAAAAAATAAATACCATCGTTAAGTGCTTTTTCACCAGCAAGTGCGTTTTTTTGTCTCGATTATAGAAAAATATACATATTATTTACATTTTAGAAAATAAAGCATGAACGTCTTTCCCCACTGAATGGTAGAAATTAGGGAAAGGTCAATGACGCAGTCCAAGTCAACAAAATATTAAACAATGTAGCCTCAATTTTCATCTTTGCTAAAAAATTTCAATTTGTGGAAATGCTAGGAAAAATGTATCACAGGTAAAAATGAATTGGACCTCTTCTGTAACTGAATCAATTGTCTTACTGCAGGTCTGAAAGGGTATTTCTTGCCCGTAGAAGACAGACAGATACACGGACAGACAGAGTGTGTTAAACGGCGTACGTCCCCCGCTGCCTGTCACTAAATCCGAACAGCAGATACAAAGAGGTAAGTGAACAAGTGTGAGCCAACCGGCTCTGCTACTGTACAATGTCGTTTGTTCATATTTCTACGTCAAACAGCCCAGTCCCAAAGCTGTGGAGTCCACCAGTAGCCCCGCCCAGCGAAGCCCTGTCCTCGCAGCCTCTAAGAGCGCACGCCTTGCACTTTTACCTGCATGCGTGCGCAAGATTTCGTCATGAACATCAGCATGACTACGCAAGTCTACACAATTCCATAAAAACCAGACCTGAAACATGGACTGGCACTCCCTCTAGTGTCTAAAATGCACACTGCTCCAGACCCGTCAAAGTCGGGTTGACAAAAGGATATATTATTTACATATATTTATTGACAGAAAAAGAAAAACGGTTATGGAAGTTTAGTTCTTTTTTAAAAACAGACCCGGCATGGCTCTTTATTTATTTATTTTTATTTTTTTTCTGCAGGCCTCAATGCACATTCAAACACTGAGGAGCTTCGGAAGGGCCCAGGTTGTCAGGGAAGCAAGGGCTCTGATTATTACAACCAAATTGGTCTTTTTTTTCCTTTTTTTTTTTTTTTTGCTCTAAAAAGAAAGAAAGAAAGAAAGAAAGGTTTCTTGCATTTCCCTTCAAAAATTGCACTTTGGTGTAAATATTGTAAGGAAAAAAGGGGGGGGGGGGGGGGGGGTTGCTTCTGAAAAAATAACAAAACTACTTTTGTGTTTGCTTAATTGTTGAGAGTTGAGCATCAAAGGTCAGTTCTTTTGAGTTTCAGTAGTCAAAGTACCATGTGTATAGCTGTAAGGTGTTAGATAAGATTTCCTATGAATGGGGCTGAAATTTGACTCGTTCTATTAGATAAATCAAAATGGAGGAAAACCCCAAGACTCCCGGGTCTCACCGTGATACAAACGTGTCACCTTGTGCATTTTTCCTTTTTTAAATTTTTTAAAATTTTTATTTTTTTTAAACTCGTCTTTCTAATGAGATAAAAAAATAATATATAGAACTGTAAAAACATGAGGCACAGTAATAAATAATTTGCTTCCTTCCTCAACACACCCCTTCACAAAACAAGAGGCCTTTCAAGCTAGTGCAAACACCCCAGGACCTCCCTTGCCCCATCTTCAGCTGCGCGCTGACGCGACACCAACATAGCTGGCCCACGCAGTGCTAATTCCCCCTCGTGCAGAAACTCAAGGAAGAGGGGTGCCATGGAACCGGGCAAGCTCTGGAGGTAAAAAGAGGGGGGGGGGAGCGGAGCGCAGAGGAGAGGGGTGGGGTGGGGTCGGGTCGGGTCGGGGGGGGGGACAGGGTTGTCGTCTAATTGAGGAACTTGCGGCACTTCTTGGCTCCGCAGTTGCAGGGCAGCTTGTTGCCGACCGCCTCGATGGGGAACTTGTAGTCGTAGGTGAGCTCCTCGCCGCGGTAGATCTTGCGCATGGCGAAGATGACGATGTGCTTCTGGCCCTCCACGTTGATGACGCGCGAGTAGCAGTTGGGCTCGCAGGAGTGGTTGATGAAGCGCGCCGCGTTGCCGTGCGTGGTGGCGTCCACCACCTCGTAGTCGTCGATGCGGAACATGTAGCAGCCGATGCCCTGCGCGAAAGGGGGGGTTACGGAGAAGGGACGGGGGTCAACGAGAGAGCTCAAAAATCACTCTGGGAGGATGTGCGTGCAATGGCAGAGAGGAGCTGTGGTTAAGGCGATGAACTGGTAACCCAAACTGAAACAACCGGGTTAATATTGTCTGCTAAATTTTTACTAATATTTCTTAAACATGTAGAGAGGTGGGGACGGTCACATATGAGAACAGGAGAGCCTGACGAATACTTTATGATGCAAGAAGGCATCCAGTGTGAGACTGAGGTGTCCAAAGCCCTGACTGCTCACATTGCCATTTGCTGGTCCACTCTCACATTTTGCTCACATTCCAGTTCACTTGGCTTCGGTCAAAGCAATGGTCTGCAACGGCCAACAATTCAGGTTGAGATAAGACCCCGCACCTCACACCACATGGTAAATGGTAAATGGTAAATAGTTGGCATTTATATAGCGCCTTTATCCAAAGCGCTGTACAATTGATGCTTCTCATTCACCCATTCACACACACACTCACACACCGACGGCGATTGCCTGCCATGCAAGGCACCGACCAGCTCGTCAGGAAAATTTGGGGGTTAGGTGTCTTGCTCAGGGACACTTCGACACAGCCCGGGTGGGGGATCGAACCGGCAACCCTCCGACTGCCAGACGACCGCCTGAGCCATGTCGCCCCTATCACCCCACACCTGGGCCCTTCCCCTTCTCTCACCTTGCTGTCGTAGTACTTCTCCCGTTTGTCAGTGAGGACAGAGCGGATGACGTTGCCGGAGTACTCGATCACCATCTCTCCCACGTCGATGTTCCTCTTGCAGAAAAGACCGCGACCGTGGATGGGCGACCTGGCAAAGTGGAGAGTGTGGTCATTACATTACATGTCATTTGGCAGACGCTCTTATCCAGAGCGACGTACAGTTGATTAGACTAAGCAGGAGACAGTCCTCCCCTGGAGCAATGCAGGGTTAAGGGCCTTGCTCAAGGGCCCAACGGTTGTGCGGATCTTATGGTGGCTACACCGGGGATTGAACCAGCGACCTTGCGGGTCCCAGTCATGGACCTTAACCACTACACTACAGGCCGCCCCATTTTAGTGGCAGGACCACTGAGCTGTGCTACAGCTTCAGAGTATCAGAGGCGGTGTGTCTCCGTGTGTGCCTGATAGCGTCTGATTTGGCAGTCCAGTTACAGCCCCATACACAGAGACTGCAGGTGTGCACATACCTGTAGACCCCCACCGCCTCCTTGGAGGCCTTCTTCAGGTGCCGGAACCTCATGGGCATAGGCAGGTCCATGCTCGTGGCCCGTCTAAACACACACAGAACATTCGGAAAGTTATACAGAGAGGAGATGATGGGAGATGAATAACTGAACTGACATAGGGGTGGGGCAGCGCATGTCAGCAGTTCTCAAGCTTTCTAGGGCGGGCCCCTGACATGTGCATAGTGCCCAAGAAATTGAAAATCAAACCACAGCTCATCTACCAAGGAGGAACCCCCTCAAGTCCTCTTCCATTTTAAGACAGACCCTAGATTGTGACTTTGCTGCTGTCCCGGTCAAGAATGACGCCTCACAAATAAGTGTTGTAGGACAAGGCGGCAATATCCTCCCAGCCATGCAGGTCAGCTCCTATGCTCTCCCCCAACAGCTACAGCAAATGTCTCTGCTATTGGAAGATGATTTTCACAGTGAGATCACACTGGGCGAGTCCAAAAGTATTTCTTCTGCCTTTTCACTTAAGGCCACTTGCAATGATGACACAAGCAAACGGACCGTGATCCCCGCCATATTCAGCAGTATTTCCATAAAATATCAACTGAAGCATTTCCCCCAGGCAAGCAAGGCGGGTGCCGATTTAGTCACGAGATTCACTCACATTAACACCCAAAGTCAGTCAAGTTTGCGGTCTCTGGGCTGAACTCAAATCAATTATAGTGCAGTATGGGCCCCCTTGAAACGAAAAAGTTTAGCCCATTCAGGAAATGAAAACATCAGCAATTCATGTTGGCCTGAAAGAAACCCTGCAAGTTCTCATCTCTCAGGTCTCTTGGAGATAATCATTTAGCTCATTCTGCAACTCTAAGCACTCCTTCAAGCACTTCTACCACAGCAAAGCCTGTGCACATCGAAAGGGAACATCTTTTTAGACCTGCACCCAGTTCTGTGGCGGTTTTGAAAGAGATGTTGACCACTGCTACAAGAGCATTCAACACACTGCGCAGGTCAGGTGCTGACCAGAACATTTCTATCGCTGCCGGAGGTTGCAATCACTCCTACTTCTCTTCATCTTTGCAATTCAAAAGGTGTTAGGCAAGACACTCAGAGTGCTTTCTCTCTAGTGCCTTAGTAACAGGTTATTTATGTCCTCTGTCACCTGTAGCCCGCTGTCTTTGGCAAGAGCAAATTGAATTTATTTCGGTGCTCTGGATGTTTTGTGCGCAAGAGGTCCTTCAGTTGCCTCTTTCATGAAACCTGTAAGCACTGCAGCCTGCCACCGCAGTGCCCCAGGAACCCAAATTCATAAAAGCTTTCGTCATTTAGATTTGTTTCAATAGTGGGCTCTTCACTTTCATTATGGTTCCTGGTTTGAGGAGGTGGCTAGGGCATGATTTCTTCTGAAACATTTCGACCAGCTAATATTTGTCTGACCACTATCATTTCTTTGTGTTGATTACAATTGGTTGAGTGTTTTTTTGTTGCAAAAGGGACAGTTTGAAGAAAATGCTTGTACTCCCCATTTTAAGCAGTACATTGTAAAATGCCCATGATTACTGTACAAATGTATTTTTCACAGTCCCCTGGTGTGCCTTGAGCCCAACTTTGAGAAGCGCTGACGTAGGCAACAGCGGAATTACAGACAAATGAGAGGAGCCATCACTGGGGCAGAGTGGAAGGTAATGAAACACAGGAGAGACAAGGAAACACAGCAGGAAGCAGCAGCCAGGGACTCACCTGGCAGACTTCAGCTGCACCTCCTCCTCATCTTCATCATTGGGGCTGTATTCAGGAGGCTGTCTGTGTCTAGAGGCCAGGAAGTTGAACATGTCGAACACCGATCGCCTGAGAAGAAAAGGGTACGGACAGACACAGACACAGACACAGACATGAGCAGGTATTGAGGAATTCCCTGAACTCGGTGACCCCCCCTGCCCCACCTGAACCGCCTACACCCCCCTCCCCCAGCAGTGGAGGGGCAGACCTACCTGTGGTGCAGCTCTGCACGGGCGGAGCCGTGGGGGTTGATTGGCGGCTCCTCAGGCTGCTCCGGCTTGTGGAAGCGGAAGCGGTAGTTGCGGCAGTGCCGGGCCCCTTGGAGTTGCTCCAGGAGGAAGAGGACAGCATCGTGAATCACACCCAGCATGCGTAGCCCGCTGACTCCTGAGAGGGGAGGACGGTCGGGTTTGTTCAATCAGGCATTTTGTCTCAGTGAACGGAACACATACAATCGGCTAATCGTCTCTGATGCGAGTGTGAATACGACCCCGGGGTCTGACCTTCGAAGGAGAGCTCCTTGAGTCGGGCGTTGGAGCGCGCCTCCTGGACCTTATCCGTGAGAGACTTCCAGGCTTCTGTAGGACGGAGATAGAGAAAGCGTGAGACACAAGAATGGCAAGAAACTGTCCAGGAGACTCATACATGGGGGGCATGAGGTTATAGGGATATAGGTACAGCATTAAAAAAAGTTAAAAAGTAAAATAAAAATAAAAAGTGGAGAGGCATGGGTTGGAGTTACTGCACACAGAACAGGGGCACAGAGTACTGCACACAGACAGATTGTACCCATTCAGAGGCATACCTTCAATGCTCTCGCTGCGGATCTGGAAGCCATCGTCACTGCAGATCTCAAACATCAACCCGCGCCTGGGCTCCCTGTCCGGTAAGGCATCCCTCCTCTTTTCCACCATTTCCCCGCTGAGGCCTGCCCCGGCCCCTTCACTCTGAGCCTGGAGGACTGGCACTACAGGGCACAGAGTAAAACCCATTGAGACATTAAACAGGAAGTGATGTCATATCAACCCACCAATCCGGGGACCTGACTACTGCAAAGTGGACGGGGACACCAGTACGCAGGAGCGGGCCCGGGCCGAACTCACCTGAGACTTTGGGTTTGGACTCTGTGACCTTGGAGGTAAGAACAGAGGGAATGGCCACTGCAGCTGGGGTCCCACTGCACAAAGGGCAAAACAGAAGGAAATGGGGTCAAAAACACTTACTCCAAATGTGGACCAGGCACAGGGAGGTTTCTGCAGCTCAAGGGTGGGATTACGGCTAAAAAATTCCAAGAAACTCACCAGGTCTTCTGGTCCCTTTCGTTCGGCTCCACTTCCATGAGGTCAGGAGAGAAAGCGTCTCTGGGCCTGCAGACAAGATCATACACATTCCATTTCTACCCTTATATAGCTGAAATATGTTCTATGCAGATTTCAACATAAACAGACTGGTGCACTTCTGTTATGCAGTCAAAGTGTGGTTTAATAGGTTCCTTTGACTGAAATGTACCAGGCGTTCACATTTCAAAAACACAAAACAAAACCTAAAGCTTCATGGTTATTATTAAAACTTAATGGTAATGGTTGCACACTGGTACCGACTCAGAGTATCTGTTCAAACTCAGAGCTGAAATTGTGTATACATTGGTGTAGCGTTTGGCCGTGTCTTACCGAGGGGACGGGGACGTTCGACCCTGCTTGTCGTGAGTGTTGAGGGGGCTCTCTGAACGCCGGAGCTTGTGTTTCTTCCCGCTGGCCTTGTCCGGGCTGCGTTGGGTCCGCTTAGCTTTGGGCTTTCCTCTGCTGGAGGCCGGGGCCAGAGGCACGGCGCTGCTCAGCTGCTCCGGGCCCCGGGAGATGGGGGTGGTGCGCGAGCTCTGTGCCGAACTGCTCGCCGCACGGGACCTGCTGGCATCCTGCCCCGCGGAAACGCGATCCAGGGTCTGGGGCTTGTCGGCAGACACCCGGGACTGCGGGCGAGGCTGGAGATGGTAGGTGGCGCCTTGCTGACCCGGCTTCTGGCCCACGGACATGCTGATGGTCTGGCCCGGGGGCAGCACGCATATGCTGCTGGTGTTGGGGGGCTGGGCGGGGCCGCCCAGCTGGGAGATCACGGAGCCGCCTGCCTGCAGGACCACCTGCTGCTCGGGCAAGGCCAGGCTCTGCGGACCAGCTTTCAGCAGCAGGCCTCCGATGGACCCCGTCATATCGGCGGAGCCCAGGAGTCCTGCTGGGGAGCTCAGGGACACTGACCCTGGCCCCATTGGGACCACATTAAGCACAGATTGGTTTGGGTGCAGCCCAGCCACGGTGCACGGCACCAGGTGTTTCGGGGGTTCCTGGCCCAGGACACCCGCTTGCACAGGAGGGGCTGACAGCCCCTGTATGGGGGCAGGCTCAAAGTACACCACGCCGGGTTTGGGTCGCTTGATGATGTTTGGAACTTTGCGCTGGGACGCGGCGGTCACCGAGGTGACTGCTCCCAGCTCCACCAGACCCGACTGCGTGGGTATGCCTGCAGAGATCTGGGTAGGCGAGAAGTTGATGAGAGTCATGGGCGTGGCCTCGGCAGGAGTCAGCACCGGTTGACTTCCGGAACGGGCTACCTTCTTGGTCTTACGTGGCAGGAGCCGGGTCAACGGCCGCTTCTTGCCATGCCCTGAGGTGGGCGTTGCTGAGGAGGGGGACGTTGTCGAGGCGCTGGAGACAATGGTGGCACCGTGTGCCAGCTCGCCGTGGGAGTCCGGGGAGTGGACCCCGATGAGGAGGCCGGAAGTGGTACTGGGAATACCAGGCTGGAAGCTGGCCTGTGTGACTACAGGGAAGGTGTGGATGTGAGAGTGGTGAGACATCGTGACCAGTCCTTTACTGCCAGCTGGGAACATGGCACTGGAGGCTGGTACACTGGTACCAATGCCCGTTGCCAGAGCCATCGAGCTGGTGTCCATAGCTCCGGTGGTGCTGACTGACGGGCCTATCTGGATCTCCTGCGTGACGCCATTGGGGAGGGTCTGCAGGACATAGAGCCGCTGCATGTGCTGGTTAAGCACAAACAGCTTTTCTGAGCCGGGCTTCAGGTGACTGGTAGCGGTTTGGACTGTGGTACTGGGCACCTGGGCAGGGCTGGAGCTCTCCACGGATGTGGCCAGGTACTTCTGCCCCTGGAGGGGCACCGACGGTGAGCCAGGGAGCCCAGGTGTTCCGGAAGCACGTGCCAAATCCTGGCCGCTCGGCTCCACCGCCTGGCCAACGGGAGGGCTCGTCATGCGGTCGGGGATGAAGTGCTCTTCCGGTGTCATCCGACCTTCCGTCACCTGAGAGTCCCCGCTCGCCGCCGCCCCTTGCGGGGTCTCCGTGGAAGCGCTGTTGCCTCCCCTCTGCTTCTCCTCCCCTTTCTCCGCGGCGGAGTCACCGGAGGGCAGGGAGAGGATGGGACGTTCGGCAGGTTCCGCGATCAGGGCACTGTGATTCTGATTGGTCACCGAGGGGCTGCGGGTGGTGAGCACAGACAGGTCCGAGGGCAGCTCCAGGGGAAGGCCGTACGACTCCTCCCCTGTGATGGACGCACTCACGCCGCTCTCTCCTGGCTCTGCGCTGGGCAGGGGCTGCGGGAAGTCCTCGAAGAGGCCGATATCCTTCGCCCGATTAGTGTCCAGCCCGAACCCTTCTTCCAGGGACAAGAGCTCAGAGGAGGATGCCTCCGGCTGCTGGCCCAGCGTCTGCATGGAGGGCGTGTTGAGCACAAATTCCATAATGTCGGAAGGCAGGATGTTACCGCAGTCGTCGCTGTTGGTGTTGTCGGAGTCCGATTTGAGCAGATCGGTATTGAGGGAGAGCTGGGTCTCCAGAGGGTCCTGCCCTTGGGATTTCACGCTGCCTAGCGGCAAGTTGTTCTCTTTCTGACTCTTTCTACCGTCACGGCTATTGCTGGATCCGCCCCCTCCACCACTGTTCTCTGCCTCCTTTCCGGCGTCCAGATCAAGCTTTTCTGTCCGCGCCTCCCGGCCCTTCCTCCTCCCACCACCCTTGTTGGAAGAGGTGGAGCCCGTGGCTGCTGTGGTAGAGGTGGTTGTTGTGGTAGCAGCGCTAACACTGGCATCGCTCTCCGAGCCGTCATCCACCCCGTCCAGCTGGCCAATCCTGGGACGTCCCAACTGCCGACGTGCTGCCGCCGTCCCTTCCCTCTCCTCATCCCTCCGCTCTTCTTTCAGAAACCTGTGAAGCTGGGACCCTCTTCCCATGATGCACCGCTGCATCCCGCCCATGGGCAGGACGCTCCCGCCGGTTGGGCTGATGATGGTACGGGTGAAGTTGTAGTAGCAAGTGTCCTCGGAGCACTGGCCAACTCCACCCTCCTCCTCCTCTCCGCTCTCCCCCGAGGAGGTGGTGCTCGTGTCGTCGGCCCCGTCAACCTGACCCTGGGCGGAGCGCTTTCCTGTCCCGCCACCTGCCCGTCTTTTCCCGGAGCCCTCCCCTCCGCTGCAGAAGGGCAGGTCCTCCTCTCCGTAGGAGCGCACGCCATAGAAGGGAGTCAGGCCAAAGAACATGTTGGAGCGCGCCCTGGCGCTGCGCCGGGGGTAGCGCCGCTTGGCCGAACCGGCTCCATCACTGTCTTCCTCAAGGTGCTTGTCTGCGCTTCTGCCGTCCTCCAGAGAGTGCTCCCCCTCTTCCTCTGCTCCATGTACCTCCCCGTCCTCCTCAGCCTGACGGGGGGGGAAGAGTCCCTTTTCTGGGTCTTCCTCTGGGAGATGCAGGCCATCGGACTCCGAACTGTCCCAAACTCGACACTGGGCAAAGAGTGGCGAGCGGGAGGCCTTCTTCTTCGAGCCCAGGCCGGCAGGCAAGAGGGAGGCAGATGTGCCCGTCCCGGAGGAGGTGCCGGCCGTCTTGGTCCCGTTGGAATCCATTTTGAGGGGCGTCAATGTTACCTTGACCATGCGCTTTCTGTCCCTTGATGAGGAATCCTTCCGCGTTATATCAGAAGGGGCATGCGACGACCTCTGGCCTTTCACAGAGCCGAACCTGCCATGCGGCTCATCTGAGGTGGTACTGTTCTTCCTCTCAGGGCTGGAAAATCTCTCCCTGGCTTTAAGAGGCATGTCCCGCGCTTGCTTTTCCACCTCCCCTGGCTCCAGTGCCCCGGGACCTTTGCTGTCACCGTCCGGCACGTCCATCTGAGGGACACTGTTCTGAGGAGCTTTCCCCTTCTCTTTCCCAGACTCCCTGATGGCGGGCGTTCGGACTTTGGAGCGAGTCTCTTTGAGGGCAGGGATTCCGCGGCCGGTGGCCGAGGACACGGCCGCCTGAGAGGCGGGCTTGGCGGCAGCCTCTGTGGTGGCGGCAGAGGCTCCGGACATCCACTGCGGCTTGGTGACAGGAGGTGCGGCCTGCCCCAACAGGAGATCTTGGGCCTTCCTCCCTGCACCTTTGTGGTGTGCTGTCTGAGGGGAACCGGGTTTCAGCGGGTCTTTGGAAGCTGGCACCAGGCTTGGATTAGGCTCCTTTGCCAGGTCGCTGCCACTGGTGTCCTTGGGCAGTGTGGCGGCGGGGAGACGGGATGCCAGGCCAGGGCCAGCGGACAGCTCTTTGACGTTCAGCTTCCCTTTTTCCATCTTCATGCTGCTGCTGCTGCTGCCACCCCTCTGGTGCCCGGACAGCACTGCTGTACCCAGCGGCGGGGACACTTGGCTGCTTCCAGCCAGGGCTGGCAGTGTCTCCGAAGCTCTGGATGCAGGCCTCTCGACTTGCCCTCCCGTGGGACGGGGGGCGCCCTCCACCCGTTTCTCCGGAACGCCGCACTGATTTTTGTGCTGGGAACCCGGGCTCAGGGTCCTGGTTTCGCGGCTCTGTTTGGCGTCCCTCCCGGTCGCCTTCTCCTTCTCCTTCTCTTTCTCCTTCTCCGTCGAGGTGTCCCACAAACTCAAGCTCCGGGAGGCCGTGGACAGGGAGGGGTCGGAGGAGAAGGCCCCCATCCGGCCCCGCGGTGGAGAGGGGGCCCGCTGACGGGGAGGTTGGGGCGAAAGGGAGGAGGTGCTGTGGCGGCGGGACCCAATGCTCCTGAGGCCAGGGGTCAGTAGGGGGTCGCCGACCGTGACAATCTCATGCGGTGAGCTGGAGAGACCTCCTATGTGCGACAGAAGCCGAAAGAACAGTCATTAGACAGGAAGTGCCGTCAGACAGTACTCATCACCTGGGACGCAAATACACTAATCAAATACCAATGTAATGACGCTACAAAATACTCTATATTAAGTCACCCAGACTGCTTACCTTAGATGTAAGACGTAACTTTTGTATAACTGAACTTACCAAAAAAATAAAGCCGAATTGGCTTGAACATCACTTCTGAAATTGTAGAGATGGCAAAGTAATAATAAAAATAAATGTGCCATGCCTACCTGTGGAAGGGAGCGGTCGGGAGCCAGGGGACCTCTGGCATGGGGGGTAACTGGGATGCCGGCTCCGGGTGGCTGCCTTTGGCTTTGGTGTGGTCGGGGTGAGCTGGCCTTCTGATGGGCGCACTGCGGGGGACATTTCCATTTCGGTCAGGAACAAACAGTTGACCTCACACTAAAGAATTCAGCCACTCTCACAGCAATGGCATAAGGAAAAAAAAAATTGGAAGTAAACCGTCAATGACTCTCTAAAACCAATGAAGCCACTGATTATCAGGTCAAGGAAGTCAGTCTAGGCTGGAGTAGATAACTGAGAGCTCATGGTAGCCCCACTCTAAACACTGGGAGTGTAACCAAAGATGGTGGCTTTGATTCTCAGCCGGGATGCTGCTGCAGTATAACTTGAGAAAGGAACTTAAAATATAAAAATATCCAGCTGTTATGTAAAATTTGTTACTCTGCTAAATGGCGTGAATTCAGATGTATGCTGTTAATGTGTCTGGGCAGACGTAGAGCATGGCCTACCTGCAGATGTGGGCGGGCTATGGGCGATGGTGTGGTTGTCTTCTTGCTCCATAGTGCTGTTGATGTCGGCCTCCACCACTGGGGGGCAGCACACCAGGATCTTGCAGGTGTACACACACCGCTTGCGGGCGTCCAGAGTGCTCCAGTACACCCTCGAGCATCTGGGAGGATTACACACGTTGGTGAATGGCGCCTCTGAACGCGACAAACCATTACAAAAGGCAACTAATGTTGAGTGCAATCAAAGACCAGAGCTCTTGTCATTGTTACAAATGTTCTAAATAAATGTCCTCAGAAATTAATGCATAAAAAATAAATAAAACCGTGTAATCATGAATGAAGCTCAGCTGCAAAACAAATAAAACCACATCTGAAGAATGTGCAGTAATAGAATAAATATCGCCAGTAACAGCCCTGCACACTCATCAAAGACTGCGGTTAACCTTTCCCAAGAACATGGTTTTTCCCTATTCAAAATGTTTGCATACAATTGTAATTATCACACGTTCCAGACAGACAGTGGATGTGTGCCAAAAAACACAAGCACTCATACTGTAGGCAAACACAGTGAGAATGAATAAGGAGGGCTACTACTGTACTACACGGAACTACTTACTGATAACCGACGGGGAAGAGTTTGCGTTCACAGTCTGAAAGCTCTGTCAGGATCCCTAGGCAGTCAATGGTCATTGAGCCTGCATCGACCACAACACACAAGGGGTTACAAACCAATGCCGGTGCGGTCACCTACTGATGTTAAGAACAGCCAAAGAGAACATTGCTTTATAACAGTTTAAGCACCCGCTTTTTTTGTTCCCTTGAGATCCAGTGAAATCAAGCTGCTGTTGTCGTTAATGTCATCTTAGTTACATAATCTAGAACTAAGAGCAGAAATGACCTGAGCAACCAAGTCATTGCTGGAATGTAAGAGATTGTGTAGCCAATAAAGTTTTGTTAGTAATTCACCCACTCTAAAACATAAGGCCGTTATATTTTCTCCAAAAAATAGGGTGGATATGCATCTTGATTTCATTAATTGTTTTCATTTCAACTAGGTCACACCGCTGCACAGACCACACAAACCGAATCATGACAGGATATGCGATTGGCAGTTGAGGGAGGGGATAGGTACCAATCATCATGTGGATGTTCTCGGGCTCCACGCCACTCAGAAACTTCCTCCGTAGGCTGATCCCCTCAAAATCCACCAGGATTCTCCGTGTGACCTCGAACCCGGACTCTGACATCACCTGCATGGGGGGCCCAGGGTAGACTTGTTGGCAATTCAGTTATCAACTGACAAATTTATTTATTTATTTTTTTAAACCTCAAAACCTTTCGCATGCTGGGTGCGGAGGTGTGATTCACTGGGTAGCGGTGTGCGAGGGGGGGGGGTGGGTGAAGTTTGTTGTAGTTGGGGTGCGATTTGTGATGGGGTACGGTTGGGAGCGGTTTGTGAGTAGGTGGGGTGTGGTTTGGTGTGGTTTTCGGTCGGTGTCAAAGTGGGGTTGTTTTATGAATGGGCAGAGCAGGGTTCAGTGGGTCGGGTGACAGTTCTGAAGAGGTTGCGTCTTCTGGGGGGTTTTTTTGGGGTGGGGGGGCCTCACTCCGGCGGCACGGATGGTGCAGTGGGTAGCACTGCCGCCTCACAGCAAGGAGGTCCTGGGTTCGAATCCCCGTCGGCCGGGGCCTCTCTGTGCGGAGTTTGCATGTTCTCCCCGTGTCTGCGTGGGTTTCCACCGGGTACTCCGGTTTCCTCCCACAGTCCAAAGACATGCAGGTTAGGCCGACTGGAGAGTCTAAATTGCCCGTAGGCATGAGTGTGTGAGTGAATGGTGCGTGTGCCCTGCGATGGACTGGCGACCTGTCCAGGGTGTATTCCTGCCTTTCGCCCAATGTATGCTGGGATAGGCTCCAGCCCCCCTGCGACCCTGATCAGGATAAGCGGGTTCAGATAATGGATGGAAGGATGGGGCCTCTCTCCTCACCTCCCCCTTGATGAGGTCGCGGTGCCGTTGGCAGTACACCTTCTTGTCCTCCAGGAAGACGCAGTGGCGCAGGCGGGCGCACATGAAGTGGTAGTTGCTGGTGCAGGTGGACAGACAGCAGCCCACCGTGGCCCCCGGCCTCTGGCAATGCTCACAGCGCTGGGGAGGGAGACACACACGGCACTGAGCCACACGCCCCTTCCCTCAGCCCCGAAAAACTGTCGCACCCTGGGAGTCCGCGACACCTCCCCCGGGCCTTACCAGCTGCTTCCCGCGGATCACGGCCATGTGGACGTTCTTCAGCGAGCCGTCGTCGTCCTCGAAGACCTCGGCCGACCAGAGAGCGCAGTTGACGTGCGTCCACTCGTTCTGCCCGATGTACAGGAGTCTCCCGCTGTCCTGAGAGACACACACGCGCACAAACACGCACCGTGTATGTACGTGGACGCAAGCAAAAACGCACGCAAGCACACGCGGTGCTGTGCAGGGCCCCGTGTGACCAAGCATGACGTACAGCAGGGGTGTCAAACTCCCGGGAGGGCCGCAGCGTCTGCTGGTGTTTGCGGTTTCCTTTCAATCAGCAGCCAATGAAGGCCTTGAGAACGAGGTGTGTGGACTCTCGAGCCAATGAAAGACTTTGAAATGCATCTCTCGTGCTGAAACACACCAAAAACCAGCAGACACTGCAGCCCTCCAGGACTGGATGTTTGACACCTGTGATGTAGAGCATGT
This sequence comes from Conger conger, assembly GCF_963514075.1. Taxonomy (NCBI): domain Eukaryota; kingdom Metazoa; phylum Chordata; class Actinopteri; order Anguilliformes; family Congridae; genus Conger; species Conger conger. The sequence continues at coordinate 7,706,842 of NC_083766.1, read as the reverse complement.
GTTGGGCAAACTTGATTCTCCAGACAGGATACAGGCAGGGGCAGACAGACAGTGAGGGGCAGACAGACAGACAGGGGCAGGCAGACAGGCAGACAGACAGACAGACAGACAGGGGCAGACAGTGAGGGGCAGACAGTGAGGGGCAGACAGTGAGGGGCAGACAGTGAGGGGCAGACAGACAGACAGGGGCAGACAGACAGTGAGGGGCAGACAGTGAGGGGCAGACAGACAGTGAGGGGCAGACAGACAGTGAGGGGCAGACAGACAGTGAGGGGCAGACAGACAGACAGGGGCAGACAGACAGACAGGGGCAGACAGACAGTGAGGGGCAGACAGTGAGGGGCAGACAGACAGTGAGGGGCAGACAGACAGTGAGGGGCAGACAGACAGGGAGGGGCAGACAGACAGGGAGGGGCAGACAGACAGTGAGGGGCAGACAGACAGTGAGGGGCAGACAGACAGGGAGGGGCAGACAGACAGGGAGGGGCAGACAGACAGGGAGGGGCAGACAGACAGACAGGGGCAGACAGACAGACAGGGGCAGACAGTGAGGGGCAGACAGACAGACAGGGGCAGACAGTGAGGGGCAGACAGACAGGGAGGGGCAGACAGACAGGGAGGGGCAGACAGACAGTGAGGGGCAGACAGACAGTGAGGGGCAGACAGACAGACAGGGGCAGACAGTGAGGGGCAGACAGACAGACAGGGGCAGACAGTGAGGGGCAGACAGACAGTGAGGGGCAGACAGACAGGGAGGGGCAGACAGACAGGGAGGGGCAGACAAACAGTGAGGGGCAGACAGACAGACAGGGGCAGACAGACAGACAGGGGCAGACAGTGAGGGGCAGACAGTGAGGGGCAGACAGTGAGGGGCAGACAGACAGACAGGGGCAGACAGTGAGGGGCAGACAGACAGTGAGGGGCAGACAGACAGGGAGGGGCAGACAGACAGGGAGGGGCAGACAAACAGTGAGGGGCAGACAGACAGACAGGGGCAGACAGACAGACAGGGGCAGACAGTGAGGGGCAGACAGACAGGGAGGGGCAGACAGACAGACAGGGGCAGACAGACAGACAGGGGCAGACAGTGAGGGGCAGACAGACAGACAGGGGCAGACAGTGAGGGGCAGACAGACAGTGAGGGGCAGACAGACAGTGAGGGGCAGACAGACAGTGAGGGGCAGACAGACAGTGAGGGGCAGACAGACAGACAGGGGCAGACAGTGAGGGGCAGACAGACAGACAGGGGCAGACAGTGAGGGGCAGACAGACAGTGAGGGGCAGACAGACAGGGAGGGGCAGACAGACAGGGAGGGGCAGACAAACAGTGAGGGGCAGACAGACAGACAGGGGCAGACAGACAGACAGGGGCAGACAGTGAGGGGCAGACAGTGAGGGGCAGACAGACAGACAGGGGCAGACAGTGAGGGGCAGACAGACAGTGAGGGGCAGACAGACAGGGAGGGGCAGACAGACAGACAGGGGCAGACAAACAGTGAGGGGCAGACAGACAGACAGGGGCAGACAGACAGACAGGGGCATACAGTGAGGGGCAGACAGACAGGGAGGGGCAGACAGACAGGGAGGGGCAGACAGACAGACAGGGGCAGACAGACAGACAGGGGCAGACAGTGAGGGGCAGACAGACAGACAGGGGCAGACAGTGAGGGGCAGACAGACAGTGAGGGGCAGACAAACAGTGAGGGGCAGACAGACAGACAGGGGCAGACAGACAGACAGGGGCAGACAGTGAGGGGCAGACAGACAGGGAGGGGCAGACAGACAGACAGGGGCAGACAGACAGACAGGGGCAGACAGTGAGGGGCAGACAGACAGACAGGGGCAGACAGTGAGGGGCAGACAGACAGTGAGGGGCAGACAGACAGGGAGGGGCAGACAGACAGTGAGGGGCAGACAGACAGTGAGGGGCAGACAGACAGTGAGGGGCAGACAGACAGACAGGGGCAGACAGTGAGGGGCAGACAGACAGACAGTGAGGGGCAGACAGACAGGGAGGGGCAGACAAACAGTGAGGGGCAGACAGACAGACAGGGGCAGACAGACAGACAGGGGCAGACAGACAGACAGGGGCAGACAGTGAGGGGCAGACAGTGAGGGGCAGACAGACAGACAGGGGCAGACAGTGAGGGGCAGACAGACAGTGAGGGGCAGACAGACAGGGAGGGGCAGACAGACAGGGAGGGGCAGACAAACAGTGAGGGGCAGACAGACAGACAGGGGCAGACAGACAGGGGCAGACAGTGAGGGGCAGACAGTGAGGGGCAGACAGACAGACAGGGGCAGACAGTGAGGGGCAGACAGACAGACAGGGTCAGACAGACAGACAGGGGCAGACAGACAGACAGGGGCAGGCAGACAGACAGGGGCAGGCAGACAGACAGGGGCAGGCAGACAGACAGGGGCGGGCAGACAGACAGTGAGGGGCAGACAGACAGACAGGGGCAGACAGACAGACAGGGGCAGACAGTGAGGGGCAGACAGTGAGGGGCAGACAGTGAGGGGCAGACAGACAGACAGGGGCAGACAGTGAGGGGCAGACAGACAGACAGGGGCAGACAGACAGACAGGGGCAGACAGTGAGGGGCAGACAGGGGCAGACGCGGGCAGACAGGGGCGGGCAGACAGGGGCGGGCAGACAGGGGCGGGCAGACAGGGGCGGGCAGACAGGGGCAGACAGTGAGGGGCAGACAGACAGACAGGGGCAGACAGTGAGGGGCAGACAGGGGCAGACAGTGAGGGGCAGACAGACAGGGGCGGGCAGACACTCACGTTGGTGCTGTCGTCGCCGTACTTCAGGCACAGGGCACACTGGCGGTTGTCGCTGACGTCTGGCGGGGGTGAAAGCTCGGGGCTGTCCTCACGGGTGAGGTCTGGGCCTGCGGGGCGGGGGCCACATTTAGTGCAAATCCAATGGTAAATGGTAAATGGCTGGCATTTATTTATATAGCGCCTGTATCCAAAGCACTGTGCAACTGATGCTTCTCATTCACCCATTCACACACACACACACACACACACACACTCACACACCAACGGCGATTGGCTGCCACGCAGGGCACCAACCAGCTCGTCAGGAGCATTTCGGGGTCAGGTGTCTTGCTCAGGGACACAGCGCCCACATCGCTGCACTTACCGCCTGAGCCGATGTGGCCCCCCCACGTCTAACACACGGCTTGACGGACAGGACACAGACACACAACCCTGACAAATCCCCATAACCCAGACGCGACCAATCACAGCAGCGGCTTGCGACCTGCTGACCGATGAGGGCGGTTCCCCGGGGGGGGGAGAGGCGCGCCCGGGCGGCTCACCGTCCACGTGCACGGGCGGCGGGGTCGGGGGCGAGTCTGGCTCGCCGGGGGCTTTGGGGCGGGGCGCCGGGATGATCTTCTTGGTGAGGGGGGGCTGTTCGGCCCGGGCCATCTGGTCCCTCTCCTGCCACTGGGCGTAGTTGTGGTCCAGGGACGGGGGCAGCACTGCGTTGGGAAGCAGCCCGCTGTCGTGCAACGATACGGGGGGGGGGGGGGGTCACTCAAGCCTGGAGCCTCACTCAAACACAACAGGGCTTATTTTGAGTGCACATTTTACCCTCCTTTATACAATAACCCTTGTAATTATCATTAGCCTTACAGTATTATGAATTACTCATACATATCCTATTCAAATCTATGGTATAGTAAGGGGGGGCCTGGAGATTAAAGTCTGGTAATCACCAATTTAATACGTTCAAAAAGGAAATTACCTCTATGCATGAGAGAATGAACAGAAGATAGAAAAAATGTGACTAAATTCATTCTGGGGTTTGTGTGTGGCTTTGGTTGCTGTGGAGTTGGTCTAAGAACCAAGCTAGGTTTGTTCAATTAAATAAATGAATAACTATTTAAGGGAAGTTCCTTCTCTATGAAAGGGGAGTAATCCAATACATGGATTTATGAAACCGCAACTAAAAGTATACATTAACAAAAGTCAATAGAAAAACGTCCCTTTTCCCATTTATCAGAAGAAATAGTTTCACGGTTTGTTTAACAGACATCCTCTGTTTGTCAGAGAATTAACAGAGATGGAGCCAATGACTTCACATTGTTCTAATTTAATCCTTTGGTTTTTTTTTTGTGTTTTTTCTTTTTTGTTAAGATAACAACCAACGATAAAGACAATACAGACGTACAGTCTGACCGCAAAAAGCAAACACGAGTCCCAAAAAAACATTCCACGAAACGCGATCCTCTCACCCATCCAGTCCATTTCAATTATCTCTTTAGCTCCGCGGGAACGAAGACGCGCTTTATGAACCGTGACGGGTAACCCCAAACGGCGGGTCGGACAACAATGCCTTGTCTTCTTTTGTTTCGAGCTGACAAGGCAAGGCGACCGCAGGGGCGACCGCTGCTCTGTGTAAGGGGACACTGCGGGCTGTTCACACCGAGGCGCAGGGCCAGAGCGAGAGAGCGGAGGTAAACAGCGCGCTGCAGTACAGAGGCCGTAAGGGCAGGGGAGGGGGCAGCGGCCGGCAGGTAACTTGCTTAAAAAAAAAAATGCACATTTGCACTTTTAAAATACAAAATCACTTAAAATACTAAATTTTGTTCTGAGGAAATATAACGGCTTTATGTTTTCGAGCGGGGAAATTAGTAACATAAAACTTTATCGGTTACACAATCGCTTACATTCCAGAAATTCAGAAACAACTCCTTGGTTGCACATTGTCTCCATCTTACGCACCCTGCATTTTGCACTTTAATCTAGGACTTTAGAATTTGTACTCGTCTCAGTACTGAAGTTGTAGATGGCTCTGTATGGTAGCTGCAGACTTGGCCTATCTACCTTGTGTACTAGACTTCTATTCATGGCTTTACAACCGCTCATGTGAATTGTACCTTGTCCAACCTGTTGGGTTTCTTCTCTGACCTTGATAAGCACATTTTTGCACATCGCTTTGAATAAAAGCATCTGCAAAAATATTGTAGTGTAGCTTTGGGGCGGGCACCGGTGCAGTGGAACTCGTGAAGGGCACAACTTGGCAGGGCAGTTCAGGAGCAGCAGTTGTAAGAAAGAATTTTTATTTTATTCATGTTTCAGTGTCTGGATCACAGGTGTCAAACTCCAGTCCTGGAGGGCCGCAGTGTCTGTTGGTTTTTAGGTTGTTCTCAGCACCTGCGGTTCACTTACGTCGTTGATTGGCTAAAGAATCCACACACCTTGTTCTCGAGGCCTTAATTGACAGCTGATTGAAAGGAAACCGCAAAAACCCACAGACACCGCGGCCCCCCGGGAATTCAGTTTGACACCCCTGGTCTGGATCTATCAAACCCACAATCGATTTCACACGAAACATAAGGCCGATTAAAAGCACCCGTGACAGGCCCAGGTGGGGAAAGACGGTGAGCGCAGTGTAACCCACACCGGAGCAGCGAGGAGGGTGCTGGGTTTTTGGGCGCAGCGGGAGGTCAGCGGACAGCAGAACACAGACCCCCCCCCCCCCACAGCTCCACCACTTACGTGCAGCTCGGCACACTCACCTGGAAGAGCCCTTGTGTGGCTCCCAGAACCGGGACTCCTTCACCTTAAACCAGGGGAAGATGCGCTCCATTTGCTGAAAGAAAGAGAGGGACACGTCAGAGAGCGTTCAGCAGAGGAGGGCTGGGTGGGTGGGGGAGGCGCAGGGGTCGTTCCCGGACTCACCCGGATGAAGAAGGACTTGACCATGCTGTTGGCCTTCCTGTTCTCCGGTTGCCCGCCATCGGTGTTGATCGCCATCTGTATGATCTTGGCGATGTCGTCGCTGAACTCCAGCTATAGGGAGTCACACGGATGCACACACATAAGCTTCCCTTCGCCGGACAGTCGAGAGGTTTGTTTGCGAGACCGGTGCGAGGCATTCGGATTCGTTTTCGGTACGTTTCAGCCAACGTTATGATCTGGGTCATTGGTCGACTAGACTTGACAGGCCAACTCCCATGAGGGCCACATGAACACAATTCAACAGGAGTAGTATCCAAGTTGTGGATTTTATTTAGCAAAGCAGACCCTTGGAAGTAGGGCAGACTTACCAGACATCAGAGTTTTGGGTCAAGTTCATGGTAATGTAAAGTAGGTGTGCGGTGTTGACAAGAGATACTGGGACAGGGCCGACTTACCACCGCCTTGTACCTCCCCAAATCCATCTTTTTCTTCACGGACTCCAGGTCCAGGGGAGAGTCGTTGGGCGGGGTCACCTCGGTCAGGACCGGGGGGTCGGGCCCCTCGGGGGAGCGCCGGGAGGGCAGGCTCTCCTCGGTCTCCGGGTTCAGCTCTGGGGGCTTCATCACGGCCTGCAGGACAGAGGCAGAGACTCAGCACCCTGTCACCCCATCTCACTTACCACAGTATGGGACATAGGACACTTACCGGTCTGTACCACAGTATGAGGCATAGGACACTTACCAGTCTGTACCCCAGAAGGGGGTCAAGGACATATACCCATATATACAAAAGTAGGGGTGGAGCACACCTACATTACATTACATTACAAGGCATTTAGCAGACGCTCTTATCCAGAGCGACGTACAACGAAGACTTGAACACTTACCGGTCTGTACCACAGTAGGGGTGGAGCACACTTACCAATCTATACCACAGAATGGAGTCAAGCACACTTACTTATCTGTACAACAGCACAGGGTGGACAACACTATTGGGCATAGGACACTTACCGGTCTGTACCACAGTAGGGGGTGGAGCACACTCACCGGTCTGTACCACAGTATGGGGCATAGGACACTTACCGGTCTGTACCACAGTATGGGGCATAGGACACTTACCGGTCTGTATCACAGTAGGGGGTGGAGCACACTTACCGGTCTGTACCACAGTATGGGGCATAGGACACTTACTTATCTGTACAACAGCACAGGGTGGAGGACACTTGCCTGTCTGTAGCGCAGCAGGTGGGTGGAGGTGCGGGAGTTGAGCAGCGCGGTGAGGACCTGCCGCACAGACCCCTGCAGCTCCTTCTCCAGAGCGGTCCTCCACTCCGCCGGGGGGCGCTCCGTGCAGCTGGTGCAGGTGTAGGCCACGCTCTCCGGCAGGTTGGACAGGATCTCATACATCTCATCTGAGAAGGGAGCAGGAAGAAGGCTCTCGAGCACTCCATCACACTTACAGGTGATAACAGCTATCAACGGGCACCAGCCCAGCAACGCATATGAAGATCTTCAACAGCCATTTATCAATCCAGCAGTTGCAGCAACAGGAGTTAATAGTGCAAAAAAGATGTCTGGATGATAGCTTCCCTTTTCTTAAAGATGACATTACAATATCTGATTTGTACTACTCTCAGATTTATTAACCCTTGTTAATACCCAGACCAGTGACTGTATCTGAGGTTAGAGCACAGTTAATGATCTTAAAAAAATAACTGCAGAATTTCTGTCCTGACACATGTATTATGACTGCAGTTTATTTACGGCTTGTAGTTTCGCATCTGAGAAAAAAAGGTAATTCCAGCACACACCTCACCAGTGCCCAGTCTCTTCAGACTAAAGCCTGATTTATACTTCGGCGTCGAATCTCCGCAGAGGTTAGGGCGTAGCCGTGTTCCCTACGCCGTAGGCTACACAGAGGCTACGACGCGTAGTTACATTTCTGGGGAGGTGCGCGTCAGGCTACGCCGTAGGGAACGCGGCTACGAATAGGGTATGCGTAGGCCACACCGTAGCCTCAGCGTAGATTCGACGCAGAAGTATGAATCGGGCGCGACAGCGCCACGGCGCCCAGGTGTGACGGCACTCACCTGTCAGTTGCTCGCACTTGGCGTGCACCCAGCGGTCGCAGCGCGCGCACTGCATCATCTTGCTCTCGTAGTCGTCGTCGTCGTAGCACTTGTTGCACAGCGGGCAGAAGTTACCTGAGGGAGACCGGGCGCGGTTTAACCTGCTGCAGCATCGCCCCGCTGTCCGCCCCTATCCCGGCCCCAAACCCCACCCATCCACCTGCATCGCCCCCCACCATCCGCCCCTATCCCAGCCCCAAACCCCACCCATCCTGCAGCACCCCGCCATCCGGCCCCAAACCCCACCCATCCACCTGCATCGCCCCCACCATCTGCCCCTATCCCAGCCCCAAACCCCACCCATCCACCTGCATCGCCCCCCACCA
>NC_083766.1:7671185-7691185 GCF_963514075.1 Conger conger | reverse complement strand
ACCAGCAGGGAGGCGGGAGTGAAAGAAGGAGGGGGGGGAAAAGAGGAAAGTGGAGCGCGATGGAGATGGAGGGAAAAGGATGAGGTAAAGGAAGGGAGGCAGAAGAAATGGGACAAGAAAAGACAGAGGGAAAGATGATGAAACAAAATGAAATAAAGACAGGTATGGTGAGGAGACCGGAGTTCACAGCAACAGGACACCAGTCCGATAGGAGATAGGAGACAGAGCTCCTTTCTCCCCAGTGTTGAAAGCAGACTCTACCCTGGGCGAAAGGTGAAGACACAAAGTGCTACGGGGCTTACCTTTTCTTTGGGTTTCTGTTTAGGGGCCAGTGCACACCGAGGAGCCAGTTTCTTCTGTTTGGCTTCTATGGCTGAAAGACCACACACATCCACAAACATGAATATAAGAGCGCGCGCACGCGCACACACACACACACACACACACAAACACACACACAAACACACACAAACACACACAAAACACACACAGACTCAGAACAAACAAAAATGCAAACCCATAAACATTAACCCAAACACACACCCACACATACAAACCCACATCCACAAACCCACATGCCCATCATCATAATCACTGCAGAAATCCAGGGTCTCAATCTAAGCCCATTGAAAATCATGGCAAAGCTCACACTGACGGTATTTCCGGTACCTGAAGCCCAAGACCCCACTTGGGCCAAACTTTAAATACACCTCAAAAAGTGTGTAAACACGACCAGCCCTCACCTGTGTCTGCCCCGAGCGTGGCCACGCCCTTCTGCTGGGGCTTCGTCTTGGACTCGGGGGCGGGGGGGTGGGTCGAGACCGCCTCCTTTTTTGGGGGCGCCTGGCTCTGCGGGTTCTGCGGCGGAGTGGGCTGGCCGGCGGGCGTGGCCGGGGCGGGGGCGGGGTGGGGCGGAGACGGGGCGGGCTGCGACGCCTTGCGCTCCTTCCGGGACGCGGCGCCGGGGGCCGCCGGGGGCTGCTTGGGCTCCTGCCCCGGGGCGGAGCTCGGGGCCACCGGGGGGTCCTTTGGGGCGGGGCTGGTCGCCGGGGGAGACGGCTTCTGCTTCTCCTCGTTGTGCTTCGGGGGCGGGGTTTCACTCTTCTTGCGAACAGGCTCCTCCCTCTGCGGGGGCGGGGCCGGCTTCGGGTCTCCCTCGGCGGGCTGGCTCTTGGCCGAGTGGTGCGCCTCCTTTTTTTCTCCCATTCTCCTCCTCTTGGCTTTCTTAGCTGCACGCGAGAGGACAGCAGGGGAAAATCATGGCAATGGCAATCATGGCAATTTAGCCGATTACTCTGGCTAAATGAGCTCACTGGCCGGATACACCAACACTAGTTCACTGAGATTCGATCACAGTAAAACCGTATCATACAGGGACACAAGAACAGTCTTTGACTGGCATTCATGCATTCACCAAGAAATGTAGCTAAAATGTCAGGATGGCATAAATGTTAGAGCCAATTAAATAATTAAGGCCAGCGGTTGGGCATGAAAACCAGAAACGGATACGGCCCTCGTTGCCGGGGTCAGGGGAAACGGGGTCGGGGGAAACGCCTCACCTTCTGCTTGTTTCTGGAGAAACGCCTTTGAGGGCATCCACTGCAGGTTCTGGCACTTCCGGACTCTGTGAGGCAAAAAAATAATAAAGAAAAATCGTTTTTTAATGAGCCCACTGTAAAAGCTTCGGTTAAAGCTCCCAACGAAATTCTGCAGTTCACAGCAAACAAAAATTCTGCAGACTACACTCTAAACAGGATCCTCTGGTCTATTTGAATATTCCAGGGAGGTATATGCATTTAAATACTTCAGAGAGGAGGAAAATCCTCGACCAAAAAACAAACCCAAAGGCACAGAGCTCTCACTCTGCGCTCCCTCTCACTCTGCGCTCCCTCTCACTCTGCGCTCCCTCTCACTCTGCGCTCCCTCCCACTCTGCGCTCCCTCCCACTCTGCGCTCCCTCCCACTCTGCGCTCCCTCCCACTCTGCGCTCCCTCCCACTCTGCGCTCCCTCCCACTCTGCGCTCTCTCACTCTGCGCTCTCTCACTCTGCTCCATATCACTCTGAGGGGCAGCACACTGTTCTCACTCACTTGCAGCACTGCTTCTTGATATTGCGCCCCCCGAATTTGGGCTTGTCCAGGCAGTTGGTGCACACGCCGCAGTCCTCCGGGACCTGGCAGCCGGGGCACTGGCCACAGCGTCGGGACCGGCGGCCCTTCCTGGCCGGGGGCTCCTGCAGCGCGCGGTGTCGCGTGATTGGCTTGATGGGCTTGATGGGCGGGGCGGAGGGCTCCGCCTCCTCGGAACCCGCAACGGACGACTTGTCTGTGTCAAAAGGGCAACGACAGGGTCATTCAGGACTCCTAACGGTGCAGAGAGGAGCCGCAGCAATAACCGCGCTCGAACCACAACACTGTCTGTCCCTCCCCCTTCTCTGTGAACGCGCTGGCGTTGAAACGCGATTGGTTGCGGCAATTAGAGCCGATTTTCAACCAATGAGCTTTCGTTATTGTACAGCTACACAATGTTTAACTGTACAATGCCAGTTAGGCAGTGCCAAGAAAATGAGAAAGGTGTGCGTGTGTGTGTGTGTATGTGTGTGTGTGTGCGTGTGTATGTGCGTGCGTGCGTGCGTGTGCGTGTGCGTGTGTCCATCAACTGCATATTTTGAAACCCGAATTATAACCCTATAAACACAGGTGAGTCAACATGTCGGTGAGCCTTTTTCAATGATAGGAAGGGATTTACAATGGTCTTGTAACAATGTTTTAACACAACGATTTGACCTATTGTACCTTTGAAGGACGAGGATGCATTCGCATTGACAAACTGCTCGATAAACATCCCATGACTCTCGTTAAGAGAGCGTGAGGCTTCATGACCACATAATGGATGAGAGCCATGAGACCCTGTCAATCTCTAGTGTGAACCAAGTTGCTCTCCAAAGCAAAATTCTACAGCGGCTTTAAATCAGCACGTCGCCGACAATGCATCGGGAAATCCACTCCGAATATCGCGATCGCGATCACAATCCGAATATCGCTCGGCTGGATCACAGATGTTAAGTGCAACGGCTCAGGTACTGTTAGGTCAGTAAGGTGTAAAAAAATTCAGATACGTTGCGTAAAGTGTAAAGTTTAGGTAACGGCGGCCCAGTAAAGGACGAGTAATGTTCCCTCTCTCTCTCTCTCCCCCTCTCCCTCTCACCGTCATTCCCCATGGAAGACAGGATCTTCTCCCTCTCCTCCCAGGGCAAGGCACTGAGGGTGGGCATGTCGTCTGGGAAAACAGCCCTGTTGCGTCCCAAGGCCACAGCGGCTCGACGGCACACGTGCTTGATGCGCGGGCCCCTGGCCACGCCCTCCGCACCACTGCCCTCCTGGCCCTGCCCCACCCCCACAAACAAACAAACAAACAAACAAACAAACAAAAAAGTTCAGAACTGTGCCCAGCAAATCCCCCCCCCAAACTTTAACCAGGGGATCTAACAGCAAAAATGTCCCAAGGGGTGAGCTATATTATATTACAGTCCTGTTGCTAAACAAAGTCAAATAAACAGTACTGATACACAGTGGTTGGTAAGCACATTGGTATATCAACAGTCAGTTTCTGCCATGCCAGGTTTTTTTTTTTTTTTTTACAAGATGCAACTTAGAGCACTGCTATGTACTAAGTAGTGTTACATAGAGGGGGGGAAGTGTCTAAAAAGGATGCATTTCTTACATCCTATCATGTAAAACGACTCATTCCACCACTATGTTTCAGTTTGACAGAGCTAGACCTTTCAGAATGGTCCTTTTTCTGTATGACTGTGCGACACCCAGTCCAAGTACAACCCCCCCCCCAGCACTGACTCAGAGAGCTGCTGCTGCCAGGAAACATACTGAAGAATGACGGTTTTCCAGTAAATCTGCTCCAGTCTGCACTACGGCCATTTCCTCAAACTCATGACCTCGGCTCCCATATAATTACAACCTTACGGCACGACCTCCAATTATGGATTCTATGCACAAGTCAGTGAGTACTTCATAAGGTATTTTTTGACTCAAGCCTTCTGCTGCTGTAGCCTACCCACTTAAGAGGTTTGACATGAACAAGCTTTGTGGAACTCCTGCTAACTAGATGTTTTGAGTTTTTCCCACCATTCTCTGCAACCACTAGTTGTGCTTGAAAATCCCAGGAGATCAGCAGTTTCTGAGATACTCAAACCACCAAAACAATCGAAACAATCTACATGGACACACACTACTCCAGTTTAGTGGAAACACACTTGAATTTTAGGGTGACCGGCCCCAATTTTTACATTTCACAGCAATTCCCATTTGAACAGTTCAAATTATGCACCACACTAGAAGGTAAAATGTCTGAATCACCCATGGAGGTAATCAAACAAGCAGTCCTCTTAAAGAAAGGGAGGTACGAACCTGCACTTTGGGCTGCTCTGTGCTCTTTAGGGACTTGTTCCTCTCGATCTTGAAGAGCTGGTCCTTTGCCTTCTTCAGCAGCCCCGCCACCCGTTTGTCGGCGACCTGCTGCTTCTCGGCCTGGGCCAGCATGGAGCCCAGTGAGGCCACGGGGGACGGCCTCCTCTGGAGCCCCTCCTGCCTGGACTGGGGAGAGAGGCCGCCGGCCCGCTCCTTCTCCCTCTCCCTCTCCTTGTCCGGGGTCTCCGCCTCCTGGCCCCTGTCCGCCAGCCGACCTTTTTTGGCAGGGCGACCTTTGGGCGTGGCACCGGTGGCGGGTCCCTGGAGGACCGTCCCATCCACGGGTGCAGGCGTGGGGGTAACCTCCGCGCCCGCATCGATGGACAGGGACTTCTTCCTGCCCGGGGTCTTTTTTGGGGCGACGGGCGGCAGGGAGTCCACGCCCTCCTTCCCGTCCAAGAGTCCGGGCGCCGCTCCAGAGACGCCCTCCACGGCGGCGCCCTTCCCTCTCCGCTCCCTCTCTTTCCGACCCTCCTTCTTGTTCTCCTTCTCACGTTCTTTCGCTCTCTCCAGGTCTCGGTCCCTCTCCCGGGGAACGGCGTCTCTGGAGGCGGATGAGGACCTCTCCCGCCCGGCTCCGGCACTGAAGAGGGGGAAGAGCGGGGAGGAGGAAGAGGAGGAGTCTCCGGCCACGCCCAGGCCGGCCGCGGCCCTCCGGCCGACAGCGCCGGGCGGGTACGAGTCCCCGGGGCCCTCCGGCGGGAAGCCCAGAGATCCAGGCGGGAAGGTGCTGAAGGTGGGAGTTAAGGCACTGACCGCCACGCCCGGCAGCGGGCTGGAGCCGGCGGAGGCGTGAGCCGACAGGGGGGAGAGTTCGGAGGGGGGCTTGCCCACCTGGCTGCTCCGGGTGGTCATGGAGTGCGAGGGGGACCTCGGGTGGCCCCGCAGGGTGCCGAACCCCCGGCGCCTCCTGCCGCTGCGCCGCCCCGCCCTGACGCCCGCGGCGGCCGCAGAGTGCAGGGAGGAGACGGAGCCCGAGCTGGCCGCCGGCGACGCCATGGTGACCGACTCAAAGATGCGAGAGTGCGCCTCGCTGGGGGTGAACTGGGGCGCCCGGAGCAGGGGGCTGCGCTTGTGGAGGGGCGTCTCGAACCGGGACGACGGCATGCGGTGGGGGTGTGGGTGGGGATGCGGGTGCGGGTGGGGGTGGGGGTGGGGGTGGAGAGGCGAGAACAGCCGGGTGCCCGCCCCGGAACCTCCGCCCTGGTTGGGGAACCCCGCGGGAGCGCCGCCTCCGCCCGGTCCGGCGCCCGTGCTCGGGGGCAGCAGGCCCACGTCCTCGGCGGTGAGCGGCGGCGGGCGGAAGTTGTCGAAGACGGGCTTGCGGATCAGGCCCTCCTTGGCGTACTTGGCGGAGGAGAAGCAGCGCTGCTCGGAGCGGGACGCGGAGGTCCAGCGGAAGGTGGGCTCCCGCAGGATGGAGGCGCGCTTCTCCTGCAGGGGCGACAGCACGGGGGCGGGGATGAAGGGGGCAATGGGGTGCGGCGGGATGATCCAGGCCGAGTGGGGGTGGTGCTCGCTGATGGCGGAGGCGGAGGAAGGGGCAGGCTGCGGGGGCGCCAGGAGAGGGGGCGGAGGGGGCGAGGAAGAGGAGGACGCCGTGGAAGAGGCCTGCTGGGACCCCGCCCGGGAGGAGGACGTCAGCAGCACCCCGGGGCTGATCACCGACTTCTTCCGCCCGTCGAGCATCCCGCCGCGGGCAGCGCCCTGGCCGCGTCTCCCCCTCCTGCCGCGCTCCATCAGCGGGGCGTGCTCGGGCTCGGAGGGGGGCGACGGGGGGCGCGAGGCCAGGAGCAGCCCGGCCTCGTGCTCGCCCCGGGACGACGGCGAGGCGTCGGGCTCGTCGGACGCGGCCGGCGTGCGCTCGGACGCCTGCGAGTCGCAGGAGGAGTCCAGGCTGGGGCTGGAGGAGCGGGAGGAGTCCCCGGAGGACAGCTGGGAGGAGTGCTGCGAGGGCGCGCTGGAGCCGCAGGACGCCGCGCTGCTGCTGAAGCGCCCGTTGCTGGTGCTGTTGTTGCAGCTGCCGGCGTGCAGCAGGCCGGGGGCGGGCGGGGCGCTGGCGGCCGCGGGAGGGGGCAGGGGAGGGGTGCCCGGGGGCGCCGCGGGGCCCGCGGAGACGGACGCCCCGGGGGGAACGGGCGCGGCCAGGCCGGAGGAAGGGACAGCGGAGGGCTGCGAGGCCGAGGCGGAGGGGGCCGCCTCCAGCCGGGGCATCTTGAGGTGGGGCGGGGGCGACCCGAAGCTGGCCTCGTCCTCGATGAAGCGCTTGGGCGTCTTGATGATGCGCAGGGAGACCGTGCTCACCACCGGCATGATGAACTGCCGGATGTTCTTCAGCTGCGTCCGTCTCCTCCGCCGGCCGGCCGCCTCCCCGCCCGGGCCGGTCGGCACGCCCGCCGCGCCCGCCCCCGACGACCCCTCCTTCTCCAGCAGCTTCTTCTGCGCCCCCTTCTTGGCACGCTGCAGCAGCTGCTTGGCGATGGTGGCGTCGGTGCGCTTGGAGGGCGGGACCACGCGCACGGGCTTGACGCGCCGCGGGCTCTGCCTCACGCCCACCGGCCGGTTCGGCCGCACGGACGCGGCCTCGGGAGCAGCGGCGGACGGGGGCGTCCGGGCGTCCGGAGCGAGGGAGGCCTGGAGCTCGTGCGCGCCCGCGGGGGCGGGCTCTCGATCCCGCCGCAGTCTGAAGGCCTTCCGCTTTCTTTCGCCGACGGGCAGCTGGGCCGCCGAGGCGGTGGAGGCCTGGCTGGCGGCGGCAGCAGCAGCGGCGGCGGCGGCGGCCTCCGCTTTGAGCCGCTCCACCGAAGGGGGGCGGCCCCGCCTCCGTCTCTGCCCCGCGGGGCCCGGGACGCCCTTCTTCACGCTGGCGGCCGCCACCGCCGCCGCCGCGGCCGCTTTGAGCTGGGACTTGAGCTTCACCGAGCGCAGGCGCTTGGCTTTGGAGATGCTGGAGACACGGCCCACGCGGGGCCCCCGGGGGCCCTTGGTCCAGCCTTGCGTCTGTTGCTGCACCGACCCCAGGGGGGTCCGCCGAGCCACCTTCCGGCCCTTCTCCTCCTCGCCTGTCCCCGACTGCTCCGCGGCGTCCTTGCCCTCCGCCGCCCCCTGGCTCCTCTGACTGGCCGAGGCCGGGGGACGGCCTCTCCTCTTGTCCCCGGACCCCGGGGGCCTCCCGGGGGGCCTCTTGACCTTCTCCGGGGGCGGGCCTCCGCCCTCGGGCTTGCCATAGGCGGAGGTGGCGGGTGGGGCGGAGGGACCCCTCTGTGCCGTTAGCGCCCGGGGCGGGCGGCCCCTGGGCTTCTTCTCCTGTGCAGACTTGGCTGGGAAAAAAAAAAAAAGAAGAAAAACATAAACATACCAACGAATTGTTTTCCCAAACACTTTTCGGAAAGGCTGTTAAGTAATCAGATACACAAAGAGAGAAAGTGCTTAAAACACCTCCCACTCAGTTCCCAGTCCCCGATGGGCGCGCCGCAGCTTTTTACGAAGCTTCATGAAGGCTCTTAAGCAGACGGGATCTGTAATCAATCGGCCCGGGTGGATTTCCAGAGCGAGAGGGTGGGGATCGTACCTGCGGTGGGCCTGGTGGCGCTCTGTGATCTTCTGTTTCCGACCTGCGTCCTGAATCCGCAGAACGGCTCCTCCTACGGGAACGCCAAACAGGGGGAAGAAAAAAACAAAAGAAAACACCAAGATGGAACATCAATGCTGCATAACATATTTGACTCAAAGCAGGCAAACCGCGAAAAGAGGGAAAATAAAGACAACGTGACCGCGAAAGAAAGCGTCTGAGAATCTGGGCCTTTGATTTTTTTTTTTTTCTTGGGTCTAACGGCAGTTGCAGATGGGGTTTGGATTCTCGGGCCAGGGTGACTCACCTCATGCCAGAAAACGCTCAGTCAGAACAGCGGGCGGCCGAATCCCCCTGCGGTGGTTAGGGGGGGGAGACTGGCCTAGCTCGCGCACACCCTCTGACTCACCCACATCTTTTCTCCACAATAAAATCCTGACATGATCCGGGGCCGGGGGGGGGTGTTGTGGTGAACCAAACGGCCCTTCAGGAATGGAAGAGCCGTGCGAATGACCGGAGCAGTAGGACCCCGCGGTCACAGCCACTTTCATTGCCGTTTTTTTTTTTTTTTTTTGATCGCCGATCCGCCCCCCCCTCTCGCACTTGCGACGGGACTTTGTCGACTCGTGTCTAAATCGCCCGGGCTACAGCTCCTAACGGGGTGTGGTAATGTGCTAAGGACTGACACATAAAGGGAGAATTTTTTTTCTTTTCTTTGTTTTTTTTTTTTCTGAGGGGGGAATTTTCCCTGGAAGATTAAAAAGTCATTTGGAGCGAGAGATTAGAAGCGGTGTTGGACAGCTCACTCGGGTTTGTCTGCCTGCATACAGGCACTGCCAGTTTAAATTCAGCTCGGGGTTTTGGTCAGGCATAAGCTCCCCATGACAAATCATTTTTTCTTTGACTCTTTCGTGGCTCCGAGTTCTCCTCCGCCCCCCGACCCCCCGCCCCACCAACATCAACAGGACTGAATACGCTACACACCCAAAGTTGAAAACACAAGCTTGATCACTGAACACCCGCCAGTGATTACAAGGCATCTGGCTAACCTTTTATCCAAAGCGACTTGCAGTTGATTAGACGAAGCAGGAGACAATCCTCCCCTGGAGCAATGCTGGGTCAAGGGCCTTTGCTCAAGGGCCCAACGGCTGTGCGGATCTTATTGCGGGGATCGAACCACCGCTACGCTACAGGCCGCTAATGTTTAGCGCTGCACTGCTAGACAACAATGCCACTGGGGTCACCTGACCACACGCATCACTCACTGCACTTCCTGTCCCCAGTGTGGGCGGGCGGGCGGGCGCAGCGAGTCTCAAGAAGTCTAGGTCACGAAACCACAGCGCGGCTCTCGCTGGTGTCGACGAGCCGCGCGCGCGAAGCGGAAAGCACCGCCGTGTTCCACACGCGCGCCCATATTCCACAGTCACCGCTACTTTTAAACGCATTTCACCGCGCCGGCGTGTACGGCTGCGGCACGTTCAGTGAATTCACTTTCTTTCATTTTCCCCCCCATCAACGGTACCATCTTCCATTCCTTGGGACCCATGTCCCTATAACATACCTACATTCATCCGGTGGGCGGCCTGTAGTGTAGTGGTTATGGTGCGTGACTGGGACACACAAGGTCGGTGGTTCGATCCCCAAGGTAGCCACAATAATATCCGCACAGCCTTTGGGCCCTTGAGCAAGGCTCTTAACCCTGCATTGCTCCAGGGGAGGACTGTCTCCTGATTAGTCTAATCAACTGTACGTCACCCTGGATAAGAGCATCGGCAAAATGCCATTAATGTAATGTAACGCAAGAAAACTGGCATTGGGAGACGAGGATATGCATAGTAAGGAAAGGAACACACTACCAAACGAAAACCCTTCCACCACTGAGCAAAGCTTTGGCACTGTGCGTTACATCTTGGCACTCTACAGTCAATGACATGTCCAGGATGAGATTCCAGACTATACTGCTGGTGAAAGGGCCAAAGACTAGTACTGGGGCCCCAGTAGTGTGCTCTCTCATCACAGCCACTGCATTACAGAGCTTACCGGTTATCCACGTACGAGTCTCCAGTGCATCTTTCCTGCCAAAGAGCACCAGCCAACTTCAGCACTGGAGTCGGGGCAGGTGATATGATCGCAGGTGACTGGCCACAGCTGTTATTCATTGCAATCACTGTAACTGTGGCCAATCACCTCGTTATGGAGCTGCACCAGAGGCCTGGTTCTCAGACCCAGAGAGGCATTCCTGGGACCGAATAGAGACGGCTTTGGGTAAGACAGGCTGGAAGGCTCAATGTTTGGCTTGGTTTATCATTTCGTTTGTTGGACCTCCTTGCCTGGTTTTTCCCCTGATGAGCATTTTGTGGTCTCGTTTCATATCATGTTTTTGTTGGGATTTTGTCGGGTTTTAACGGAATAAAATAGCCAGGTAATTTTGGGGTTTCCCTGTCCGTTCATCTGGTGATGAAAAGGCCATACATTTCCCAAATAAGATCTATGTTACTGTTGGTTGTTCAAGCTAAATACTCATCAATACACTGAGGGAAACTCCATTTTTTTTTTTTTTTTTTTTTACAAAACATTACATTACATTATTGGCATTTGTCAGACGCTCTTATCCAGAGCAACAAACTAGCAACAACCTTTGTTTTTGAATCATGGCATCACGTTTCCTTCCGTCGTTTATCACACACACACACACAGAGCGGATAGAGAAAATCTTTTACCCTCAAAGACAGAACTGTTTTCCAAACCCCTTCCTACCGCAGTTCCGAGCGCAAACCGGCCAGCCAGCGGCCCAAACGGGTAGAGAGGAGCCAGACCTGCGGTGGAGAGCTGGCCTACCTCACACCTGCAGCTCGAAGAGAGAGAGAGCAGGGCGCAGAGCAGCACGCAAGCCTCCCTCTCTGCCTCCACGAGCTCTCGCCCGGCGGCCTGACGAGACCCCCGCTCGCTCAGGAACCCCGCCGAGATCCTCGCGAAGCCGCCAGAGGACACGGCGCCGCCGCCGAAGGGGCTTCTCGGGCTCGTTTGATCGCCTTTGTCCTTGGGTCTGTAGCGCAAGTATCGAGTGGGCTTCTCGGAGCTCAAGCGCTTTAAGATCGCAATCCTCCACCTGACATACTTTTTTATTATTTTTTTCCTCCCCCAAAGTTCTCAGTGAAGAGCCCTTGCACGGGGTTCAGCGACAGAACGAGTAAATGTTATCCTTTATTTTTTTCTGTCGCTTGCTACGCCTACGGCTTCATTTTAACCGAGAATAAGTGAAACTTTGGTTTCTTCACAGTGCCCTAAAGAGATAATTTCTTTTTGTTTTTGCATTTTCTATATTCTGAGGTGTTTGGAGAATGTGAAAGCACTGGAATTAATGAGGATTTATATTCTTGAATGACACTGAATAAGCATACTAGCGAATAAAATATTCCCATCTATATGCATGCAAAGTTCAATGGCCTTCATTCCATCAATGCAGTCAGTCACATCATTGTTTTTTTTTGTACCTTAACTAAGAAAGCTGAAATATGCAAGATACCAAAGATATGGATATTGCTGACAGGGATTTCCGGTGTTTAAAACCAAAAAATATTTTTTTTTCTTTCCACAGCAGTACAATGAAAGTCATGAGACATTACCAAAAAAAAAAAAAAAAAAAAAAAAAAAAAACAACATTCAGCATTTATGGACTAATTTGCCTCAACGATGCACTCACGAGCAAACAACAAATTCACCTTAGAAATGATGTGCCCTTGTAACACCTCTTTTCAGACCCAGTTGGAGCAGATGCCAGGGATGTGACATCATCAACGACATCACACAGCCAAGCAACAGCTGCTGGAGGAAGGAAGGGCGAGCGATGGATGGAGGGGGGATGGGCTGGGGGGGGGGGGGGGGTCACCTTTTTGGGAGCCCTCGTTTCTCACTCACTTCCCACATTAACCAAATTTAAAGAAAAAACTGTAAGCAACTGGGCTGAACCCCGCTGTGCAGATCAAAGGCAGCTCACCCCTGTGGCCTGTAACCACCAGCTCTGGCTGATTAAAGCCAACAAAAGGCTTCAGACGGGCGAACGGCCCCCAAAGAGTCACACGCGGTCCCACCCCACCCCCCCCGTCCCTCCCAACCCCCCCCCCCTCCTCCGCCAAAGAGTTTTTACAAACACGCAGCCAGCCTTCTGGCTGCGCCTTCTGCTGCATAGAAGGGGTGAGCTTAGCGCTAGCCGCAGAAAAGAAACACATGGCTACACGCTAGAATTATGTGCTCAGCGTCTGGGAGCCGAGGTATTGTTCTGGGAAAGAATGGCCCCTGCGGCCGACCAGTAAACCCTGGATGTATAATTGTAAATGTATACGTGATGGCAGTCCGTTTCCACAACCAAACTGCCTGCCGCTTCGTACCCTTTCGATGGACGACTACAGCAATCTCCCCACTACTCTGGCACCGGCCACTCAATTACTATAATAACCCCCGTGGCAAGCTTCTCGGTACTACACTAAACACAACAATAGCAACCACACCACCACAGTTTACTATTGCGTTATAGCGTGGTAGCGCTACCTGCCACTGAACGACCCCACAGATCATTCATAACATAATACAACATGATATAAAATAATGGCAGGAACAGGCCATTCGGCCCAGCAATGCTTGCGTTTTCCGACCCAAGTGCCTGCGGCTAATGTTAAGATTTTCCCATTTTTCTGAAGCTATGTCATCTGCTCTGTCTGCTCCTCGAGACAACAGCTGTGCCAGTGGTGGGGGCAGAAACAAGCATTCACAGTAGGTCACATTTAATCTAGCTATACGTTTATATAATTTTACAGTTCATATGTACATTGTTAGTTAATTCTAGTGAAACTAGTGAAAAGTTTCCCATAGGCTAACGTTAGCTAGCTAACAAACGTTAACTCAACTTTGCTAGCTAGCATCAAACTGACTGTGTAACGGGTAACTTAACGTTAACAAATAAGCGTATAACGTAATTATAAGGTTAATTAATGCTAATGGTAACTAGCGAGCTAGTTAACTACTGTAGTACTCCAGTGTCTACAGGGACGGTCAGCTGTTCAAAGCGCTTTGCTTAGCGACAGCTATGGATTTGATGGCAACAGTGTCAAAACAGATCTATTTCCGGTCACTGTAGCTGTTCCAAAGTCTGCAGTTGCTTAAAGTCCCTAATGAGTTTGTCATGCGGTACCTAATCAAATGCTTTCTAAATGTACAATATCATAAGCCGTGCTAATGTCAGAACACTTGGTAGCTTCATGTCAGGTGCATAATGTCACCTTCCTGTAAGCTATGACCAGTCTGGCCAGTCCGTTTCTTTGCAAACTTTAGAGACTAGTATGCATAAAATTCCCAGGAGATCAGCAGCTTCTGAGATACTCAAACCACCCTGTCTGCCACCAACAATCATTCCATGGTCAAAGTCACTTAGATTACATTTTTTCCCCATTCTGATGGTTGATGTGAACATTAACTGAAGCTCCTGACCCGTATCTACATGATTGAATGCATTGCACTGCTGCCACACAATTGGCTGATTAGATAATCACATGAATAAGTGTAATAAAGTAAAAATGTTCCTAATAAAGTGATCATGAGTGTATATTGGTATTTTCCATTCAGCCACCGCATTAATCCCCATAGAATACTACCTTTCACCATACAAACCCCCACACCAAACTACCTTCCACTCAAGCACGATATTAACCCCCAAGCCAAATGACCCTCCATGCAACCACCGCACTAGACGCCATACCAAACTACCTTCCACTGAACCACTGTGCTAACCCCCTTTTGCAAACTACCTACCAAACACTTTACCAGCCCCCATAACAAACATACCTTCCAACTACTAGTATACTAATCCACTTGTTGCAAACTACCATACCATCCACTTGCTCACCCCCATATGAGAAACTACCTTTCACTATGCCTTAGCCCGGGGCAGCCTGTAGCATAGTGGTTAAGGTACATGACTGGGACATGCAAGGTCGGCGGTTCGATCCCCGGTGTAGCCACAATAAGATCCGCACAGCCGTTGGGCCCTTGAGCAAGGCCCTTAACCCTGCATTGCTCCAGGGGAGGATTGTCTCTTGCTTAGTCTTATCGACTGTACGTCGCTCTGGATAAGAGCGTCTGCCAAATGCCAATAATGTAATGTAATGTAATGTAGCCCACCAGATGACTGCAAATGTGACTACAATTACTATACAATTACTATAGCTGGCCAATATATGCCTACAAAAGCGTGCACACGTGCATGGCCACACGTGCACACCCGCACATGCACACTGGCCACACGTGCACACCCGCACATGCACACTGGCCACACCTGTGTGGCTGCAGGACCGGAGTCTCAGACTGCTAAATTAGGCCACGCTCTGCCTGCATACCTCAACCTGTCCCAGAGGCTTCCGCAGAACCCCACAAGCACAGGCGCGCAGGTGCTGACCAGAGCTCCAATCACAATCGCACATTAAAGTCATTTAAGTGCAGGCTGGAAGAGACCCTCACAGACCTGTGTCTCAGGGCATTTTGTTTGGGGTGAGAGGGGGCGGGGGGTGTGGGGTGGGTGGTGGGAGGGTAGAGGAGGCAGTCGACTTGGGACCTGTCCTGTGTTTGCGCCAAAGTACGCCTCACCGGTGGAGAGAGTCCCTTTCCTCCTTTCATCTGGTGGAAAAAGATTGCTACGGATCTGATTAATGCACTGCAGCCTGCCAGCCCCCTCCTACAGGTATTTCATTTCCACCGCTGGTGCATTTGCCACTTTTCTGCCGAATTCAATTTGTCACGGCACTAAAAATACCCACCCTCAAAAAGAAAAACATGCAAGCAAATTTGCCTTCAGTGGGGGAAGCTCAAAGCAAATTAAAATAAATACAGCTGTTCAGACGTTCTACGTAAAGCTCCGTGCCCGTCTCTCGCTTCACTCAATTGCTCCGATAAACGCTGAGCCCGTCGGAATAAACGCTCATGTCAGAATAAACGCTCACGTCAGAATCCTGCACTTCACGTGTCACACAGATGCACTCCGGGGATGGGAGGGCTTAGGATTACAGCGAACACTGCGCTTGAAACAAGGTACTGCACCGATAAAATAAGATAAGAGATAGAGGGAGGGCATACTATACGCTGGCTGATTAACCTGAAAAGAGTCAACTAACCCCAGCCGAGAAAACTTGAGTGGCTTCCTCCTTAAGTCTGACGATGCTGAAGCCAATTATCCAACACTTGCACGGTGCTAATCACAATGCAAGACTCCCAGTCTGGCTAATGAGGGATACAAAAGCCTGCATGTTCAGAGTTTCCCGCAGAGCTATTTAGCCTGAGCTGGGGCTGAATCCTGCGCCAGCCAAGGCCAAACGCGGACACGAAAACATACATTTGATTAGGATAAATGCCCAAATCCCATTTAATGACCAAAACAAAATTCAAGTGTCAAATGGTGCTTTAGGGACAACACTGAAACTAATGGTAAATTGCTGTACCGTGCAACAGGTGGACAGTGGTGAAGGCTCAAAAATCAACACATCGCTGCGCTGACCTCATGAGTTAAAAACAGCCCCACCACACACGCACGCACACGCACACACAGGCACGCACGCACGCACCCTTATGTGTCTTGCGTGCAGCGGTCGCGTTTCACTTCCAGTTGACCTTAAACACGGCAAGTGGACCAGCGCGCCTTCACCTCCACAACTTTCCCAAGGCAGGGCAGGGGGGTTCCGAGGCCCTTTTTTTGGCCGCCGCCATTTTAAATGCGAGGTGCCCACCCCGCAGCACGAACGACGGGAGAGGGACAGCAGGAAAAAGCGAATGAAGTCCTCGCCCGGCGCACGCTCCCCAGCGCACGCTCCCCAGGGCCGTGCGGTTTCTGACTGCAGCTGCCCTGCATTCCTGCGGGCAGAGCTTCAGCTGGAGGTAATCACAGCCACGCCGCTCCTCTGGAGCAACGGAAGAGCGACAGACAGACCCGCCTTCCCCGCGGGCCCAGCCCCTCCCTGTGCCGCAGGCCCTGCCCCAGCCCTGCCCACATCCCTCCTGAACCTAGGCCCACCCGCAAGACCCGTCCATCTAGGGCCAACGCCTTCACCCTCCGCCACCTGTCGGAGGCCTGGAGGTCAGGCTTTTCACCGAACTGATCCTGGTACAGCAGGAAGGCAGAACCAGTCCTGGGCTCTGTTCATGTTCACCCAAGGGAACAGGCCTCAGTCAAGTGGGGGCCCACCCGGCCCACGCCCGGCACAGCACAGACTGGATCGGCACACGCACCCTGCGAGCAGTTCTTCCCCAAGACTGACACTGATCACTACCCTCATATCTGCTGCTGAGCAGATGAACGTTACACAAGCAATCTTCTTGTACAAACAATCTTTAAAAATTCGAACAATTTGAAAGGATCGACAGCTACCAACTATGGACAGCACAGACAGGACTCGATTGGTTCTCCCTTGTTACTGTGACGGGCCCAATAGGCCAGAACCCCTGTAAAGCAGCCCACGGGGCCCATAGGCTGGAACGCACGCTGAAGTTACCATAACGACCTCATATCCACCAACGTCGCCCGTTCACCGCTTAACAGTGGCAGGGTTGGGCTTCTTTGAAACTGATTAAAGAGGAGGGAGGGAAGAAAGAGAGGGGCGTGTGTGTGTGTGTCAGAGAGTCAGAGAGACAGAGAGAGAGAGAGACAGAGAGACAGCGAGAGGCAGCGACAGAGACAGAGACAGAGACAGAGACAGAGACAGAGACAGAGACAGAGACAGAGACAGAGACAGAGACAGAGAGAGAGAGAGAGAGAGACAGAGAGAGAGAGAGAGAGAGAGAGAGAGAGAGAGAGAGAGAGAGAGAGAGAGAGGGAGGGAGAGAGAGAGAGAGAGAGAGGAGAGAGAGAGAGAGAGAGAGAGAGAGAGACGCTTTTGTTGCTCATACAGTGACAGGCTGGCAGCTTGTCCCTTTATTCTAGATTCGACTGCTTCATGATTTATTTATAGAGCCTCCAGCAGCTGCCCAAAAGTAGTGCAGGTATGACAGCTACACTACATACTTTATGCCGCACAAACAAGCAGTACAATACACAGACAGGCCTAATGCACCAATACACAGGGTAGGTACAAAACCAATACACGTGTACGCACACACACTCGCACACACAAAACAAACAGGTTTGCTCAATATGAGCAGCACACACCCCTCTGCACATGTGTACTGACACGCGCGCGCAGACACACCCACCCACATGCCTGTGAAGTCACTGCCTTTGGAGTGTGAGACCAGAAGGCAAGCCTCCCACAAACACCAACAGGGAGATCAAACAGGTCCCATCGTGTAAGATCCACAAGCCTGCAAGCAAATGTTACTATGAATGCAAAATGTGTTGCCTCCACACACACACACACACACACACACACACACACACACACACACACACACACACACACACACACACACACACACACACACACACACACACACACACACACACACACACACACACCACACACACACACACACACACACACACACACACACACGGTCCAGTTTGACACCCCAGGACTGGGCCAATCACAGGGAACGTGCCACTGCTGCAGACAGCAAGTTCAAACAAGTCTTTGCATAAATTCCCAAAAACTACATGCATTTTTTCACCCCCAGCACTACCAGTCCTGTGTTCTGAAGGAGAATCTAAAAACACCTAAAAGCATCTAAGAGCTAGCTGCCCTTGGAACATCGGGCAGAACCCGAGTATTTTCTCTCATTCTGGGGTGACGGACATGCGGGTGATCTCGAGCAACAGTAGATTTAGATCACACTCTCCGAGATGCTTGGGATCACAGAGAACCACCCGGGGGTGGATAACACAGGTCCACAGAGCACCATTAGGAATGGGAGCGGTCCAAACCTAGCTGAACAGCGAAAAGAAAAACCCAACGAGGAATGTTCTAGCGCGAGTGATCCAGCCCCAAATCCACCTGAACCAAAGACATTACGAGCTGCTGCAGTTCTTGTGAGCCTGTTGCATTATTAAAGACTTTAAAGAGACGTTCCTATCGCACAAATCTTCAGCCTTCAAACCTGAAGAGAAGTTCCTTGTTGTGGTGTTACGTGGTATTATGTTACTTATTTCACTAACACCACCACTTAAGGGAGATACAGAGCAAAGAACAATGCCTCTTTTGAGGCTGCAAACACACCTTCATCCTTCTCTTCGTGGAACACTTCACTGTAGGTTCCCCCCAGGTCTCTCTAGCAAGATAGCTCTACTTCAACGAGACTTCCAGGTTTAAAGAGTCACCAGTTACCTTCATCCGCTACTCTTTAGGGGCTACAGGGCACTGTAAGGGCATAAGAAACAGACCTAAACCCGCCGAGTTTAACGCAGGCCAAGAGACCCGTCGACTCGGCTGGGAAGCATGGAGGCCGAAGAAGAAGGAGAAGGAGAAGGAGAAGAAGAAGGAGAAGGAGCGGATTCTCACAATTAAGGCGCTAATTCACACAGCCAGAGCAGGGACTCGATCCTGCACCTGCACACAGACTCTGCAGACATGAAACCGATAACCTGCTTAAGTGCAAGATGCTTAAGACCACAGAGAGAACCCAAGCACAGGTCCGTGAAAGGCTTTGCCAGGTCCTGTTGTGCGTCATTCTAAATCTCACCAAAAAAAAAAACCGAAAAAAAAAAAACCACACGCTTGACGTCCTTTGAAAGAGGCTTCTCTGAGACGCCGCACCGAAAAAGGGAAAGCCGTGCATTAAGACCGGGGGTTTTCAGTACGACTCATCTCTCTTCACACCGAAGCCAAATTACAGGGGGGAATTCCAGGACCTGCGTTGATATCTTAATGGCTAAAAGAAAGCTAACAGTTAAGAGGACACAAAGCGCTTCACCCCACGTGTCTGAGTGCAGGCGTCCAATAAGGAGCAGCTGAGTGAGACACCGCTGTGGATCCTTATCTCATTAAAAAAATATCCTGAAATATAAAATGCATCACAGGCTCCAAAAGAAATCGATGCAGACTGTATGTAGGGATATGATTTTTCCCTATGACTGAAATGGCAACTTTCAACTCCCCCTGGTACACTCATTCTGACTAATCAGTGTTTCTAATATCTACCCACGCCACTTACAGGTGCTTGTGTTAAGCCTCTCATCGTTTGCATGCCTGTGTGAAGGACACACATTGAGCCTTCACTACCACTCACACAATTCATCTGGAGAGGTGCACACAATGTCAGATTCTTGAAGTCCAATGGATGGTTTCAAATAATTAACTCTCCACTCCAACCTAGTGCCTGGCAGGAGAGATATTGGAATGAGGTGAGATGTTGTCAGTGAACGACATGTTCAACACATGCCTTCACACACTGGCACAGGCAAAGGAGAGAGAGAAGTTACCAACCCCCCCCCCCCCCTCTCTCTCTCTCTCTCTCTCTCTCTCTCTCTCTCTCTCTCTCTTCTCCTCTCTCTCTCTCTCTCTCTCTCTCTCTCTCTCTCTCTCTCTCTGTCTCTCCCGCTCTCTCTCTCTCTCTGTCTCTCTGTGTCTCTCTCGCTCTCTCTGTGTCTGTCTCTCTCCATCTCTCTCCCTCCGTGTCTCCCTCTGTGTCTCTCCCCCTCTGTCTCTGTGTCTCCCTCTGTCTCCCTCTGTCTCTCTCTGTCTCTGTCTCTCTGTTTCTGTGTCTCTCTCTGTGTTTCTCTCTCTCTCTCTCTCTCTGTCTGTCTCTCTGTCTCCCTCGGTCTCTGTCTCTCTGTTTCTGTGTCTCTCTTGTCTCTCTTTGTCTCTCTGTTTCTGTGTCTCTCTTTGTCTCTCTGTTTCTGTGTCTCTCTTTGTCTCTCTGTTTCTGTGTCTCTCTCTGTGTGTCTGTCTCTCCCGCTCTCTCTGTGTGTCTGTCTCTCCGCTCTCTCTCTCTGTCTCTCTCGCTCTCTCTCGCTCTCTCTCTCTCTCTCGCTCTCT